>NW_020271193.1:0-320807 GCF_002803265.2 Melanaphis sacchari
AAACCGAATTGCTGGGGACAGGCCGCCTTTACTGGCCATGTTCGTGTAACCTTGCCACAACAGGGACAAAATATTTTCCTGGATGTTCGAGCAGATCGCCTGTACGACAAGTTCTCCTTCTACGGTTGTTGCCCTTCTTTAGGAGAAACGCGAGCCTCTTCCAGCCAGATGGATAACCTTCTTTACTGACTCTGGTAGTAATCCGCAACCTATGGACGACATATTTGGTGTACAACGTTAATTATCTTCCCGTTGCTATTATCCATACCCGAGCAGTATTTTCCTCTTCACTCTTTCCACCGACTTTGTTCCCCTTCGAATGGTAGAAGGGGAAATCAGTGGACTCCCGAGGACTGCGTTGTCATCGGCTGGTGGAGGAAAAACGTCCGTGCGTCCGCCGTACCGACTGCCATTGACATCTTACTTGTTGCGGAAGGACCTGGAACACGAGCAACAACGCGAGGTTTTCCACGCGGTCCTGTCGATTGTTGCAAGCACATCGATGCCAACACCTGCTTGTCTTACTTTGCGCGATAGCGTATTTCAGTCCTTCCGAGCTCCTTGTAGACGTTTGCTGCGGTCAGATCCTCACCGCTGGTTGAGTTTTGACCGTCGCGACGCCGGTGGATCTTTCAACCGCGCACCTCGTCTTAGCTCGCTTTGCCGCCGCGACTCTAGTTTCGAGCAATCTCGGCGTTCACAATAGGGTGGGGTTTTCGCGAGAATGAAAAGCGCCAAGGGCAAAGTCGCAGCCACGTATGGACTGTGGACAGCCGATGCCGCTGGTCGCTGTTGGCAGATAAGAAAGCAGTGCACCGCTTGGTCCTTTCGCAAGAAGGTAGATTCCACCGTCTTGCTGCTGATTCCCACCATCAGTCTTCCAGCCTCGCGCCCATGAGTTAGTGGGTCTCTCGTTCTAGAGGCTCTCCAGGTTTGAAAGACGATGTACTGATATTGACGTCGCTCACTGCGAGCCACCCCGAAACGTGTACAAGTGACAAGACACCACGGTAAGGTCACTGAGCTGTTCTTCCTACCCACGAAAGGCTTGGCGAAGTCCTTGCTTGGACCTGGCGTCTTAGAGTTGGGAGAGGTGCAGATCGTTCCCGAGTGTTGCAGCAGAGTCGCCCATGCCGCTGAGCGCGTTGAGTCTCGGTGATCTGCAGGGACCCTGGTCTCGACCCGCCCACTTAACTCAGCCTCACGAAAGTCTTCGGTTCGGCCATCGACATGGGCGACGCGTAGCAGCTGGTCTGGATCCCGTTGAGGCGGGCAGCACCTGAACTCTAGTCTCATGAATTCGGCCAGTGCGGCTCCGCTACCTGCTTATTGAAATATGCGCTCTCGGGTTCCAGCGCGCAGAGCCAAGAAGATTGATCGGCTAACGGAATAAGGGGTCGTAATAGCGCGACCAACGCCCGCTCGACCACATGCTGCGGAGCGATCCGACCGCTTTGCAGTGTTCAGGTTCCTGCAGATGAATTAATCTCTTCGCCCTCTGCGGATGCCGAACCCCACCCTCTGGCTGATGTTTACCTCATGTTTACCTCGCGCTGACTGCATTTTCTGCCTTGCATAAACGCATTCTCGAAACCAGGTCGTTCTAAAAGATTTGCACTTGAACACGCCTTCGGCTTGACCACCGAAGGTGCAGGCCGCCGCTATTGCCTCGCCTGACATTTAGACACCCTATCTTTCTTCCAGCATGTATAATCCTGCAGTCGACCAGCTCATGCAGCTTCCAGCCCAACCTTTGATGCCCTTCATCGGTATGCGGCAGAAAGCTGTCTCACCTTCTGGTTATCAGATATTCATTTGCATCACCGAAAGCAGCTGTCAAAGCGTACCAAATGCGACAACTTCCACTCTCTATCCAGTTCGGTATTCGTCCCTGATAAAATAGGGAACCTTCTGTAGTCCCCGGTTGCCGTTCCCAAACGCCCCCATCCCATCTCTGCCAGCCTGTCGGCATCTCCTTCCCGTCTACTTCGATAATGATGCCACCGCCTTGGAACGCAATCTGATAATATCAGCCTTACCTGAACCGGCGTAGGTCATGAGGGATTTCATAACGCTAGGCCTCCCAGTCATCATTAAGCTCATGTGGTCCTTCACACTGGAGCCGTATTGACCTTGGATTCATTCTCTGCTATTGATTTTGGTTTCTTTTCCGAACACCTCTGACCATTTGTTTACCTCTTCTGGCGGTGCCTGGGGACCGTACGCTGTGTTGATTGTGTGTAGTTGTTGGTCTGGGTGTGGCTCTCTCGTTCTCTGCTGCTTCAGAGTTTTCGATGTTGCTGCTGTTGGTGCTTTCTGGATTTCGTCAACTTGATCTGCCAACTTTCCGATGACTTCGCATGATTTGATGGCGGGTGCTGACATTATAAATCAGCCAGTAGGGGCTACAACAGGAGCGAACTCACCGCCCGCCACATGGACGGAGGTGGTCAAGAAAAAGGCGTCCAAGGCTAGAGCGCCGGTGCCTACTGCGTCGGCAGATAAGGGGAAAACCACAGAGAAGCAAGCACGCCCCAAAGTACGACCATCGGCGATACTTGTGAACGTCACTGCGGAGGACTTTCCGGAGTTGGCCAGAAAGATCAGAGGCGTGATCAATCGTGACGTGATTAGGGACAGCGTCATTGGCATGAGGCAGGCCAAAAAGGGTGGTCTTTTGTTTGATGTTCGGGGTGACCAGACTCGTGTTGAAGAGGTCCGATCGAAGATTGCGAGGTCCGCGGGCACGGACGTCGTGGTGCGTTCCCTCCAGCAGAAGACCATGGTGGAGATCCGTGATCTGGACCAATGGACCAACTCCGAGGAAGTGCTTAACGCAGTGGTGGCGGCAACTGGAGTCTCGGCTGAGGAGGTTAAAGTCATAAGCCTGAGGAAGAGGTACGGCGGTATGCAGTTTGCGCTGGTGTCGGACCCCGTCGGGGCATCCCGGGGAGTACTGAGAACTGGACGTATCCGGGTGGGTATGGTCAGCTGCAGGATCAGGTTGGCCGACCCTAGAGTCAGGTGTTTCAGGTGCCTCGCATTTGGGTACATGTCCAGTCAGTGCGGCGGCCCGGATAGGACAGAGTGCTGTCGGAAATGCGGTGAATCTGGGCACAAGGCGGCTCTCTGTACTGCTTCGGCGGAGGTAAGCAATGCGTTTTCGAAGATGTTGGAGGCGGGGATCAAGGCCGATCATGTCTGACCATGTCATGGCGTAGAGGAAGGTCGCGATCGCTCTGCTCAGCAATTTTAACAGAGCGATGGGTGATGACCAGCACTGGGTGCCCAGTATGGACGGCAAGTGCGCAGTGTACATCGCTAAAGCCTCCGGACTGATCGTTGCGGAATCTGGAGCCGGTGTCGGTTTTTCGTGGGTCCGGCTCGGGCAAACGATCCTGTTCAGTTGTTACTGCTCCCCCAACTGCTCAATGCAAGATTTTGATATCTTCCTGGGCGATCTGGAGGAGGCAGTACGGCTCCTGATAGCGGAGCCGCTGAACTTGGTAGTTGACGGCGACTTCAACTCACACTCGTCCGAGTGGGGTTCGGCAACGAACGATGTCAGGGGTGACCTGCTCTCCGATCTTGCCTCCTCGCTAGGCCTGACGGTGTGCAATGTTGGGTCGCGCTCAACATATAGGCGCGTAAACGCGGAATCGGTAATCGACGTGACTTTTGAGCGTACTCTCTTGGGCAGGCGCCCTCTGGTAACCAAGTGGACGGTGTTGGAGGACACGTTTTCCGCCAGTGACCATCTTTACGTGGCCTTTAATGTGGCGTTCTCGGCGGTGCCCGTCCCTGCTGGTAGCAGCGCGGGATTACGAGCTCCGGGCTGGGCCGTCAAGAGGCTGAATTCGGATGCGGCCAGAGTGTATTGGGATGTGGTCGGTTCTCCATCGCCGTTGCCGGTCAACGCCTCTGCTGACTTGCACGTCGAACGGCTGCAAGAACTTCTCCGATGGTCCTGCGACGCAGCTATGCCTCGCAGGTCGCTACCCGTGGTGAAAACAGCGGTCCACTGGTGGAGCGAGGATATAGCCAGACTGCGGAAAGCCATTATAGCAGCCCGGAGGCGCTATCAACGCGCCGGTCGTAGGACAACCCTGCAGGACCGGCAGGTGGAGCTGGATGCATATAGCAAAGCTCGCGCGGAGCTGAAGCTGGCCATTCGTAAGGCGCAAGAGGCGAGTTGGAGGGAGCTATGCCAAACTGTAGACAAAGACCCCTGGGGCGTCCCTTACAGGCTGGTTATAAAGAGGCTGGGTCGTCGCGCGCCAAGTCTGGACCCCGTAGTGTTGACAAGTGTCACTCGGGGGCTCTTCCCGTCGCTGCCTGCAACAGACTGGCGGAGTATCCCTGCAGAGTCGGAGGTTATGCCGATACTCATCGACCTATCAGACGACCAGCCGCGGGTTCCAGCCTTCACGGCGGAGGAAGTGGAGATGGCCATCAACAAACTGCCCTCAGGCAAAGCGCCCGGGCCCGACTACGTCCCTAACGAAATGATCAAATTAGTATACCAGTAATACGGGTTTCCAGGCGTCTTTTTCCAATGCTACAACGCGTGCCTCGCTCAAGGCAGATTCCCGGAATGCTGGAAGAGGGCTAAGCTCGTGCTTCTACATAAGGGGCAGAGTAAGCCTCAGGGCCTCCCCTCAAGCTACAGGCCGATCAGCCTCCTCGACGGAGCAGGGAAGGTGTTCGAGAGGCTGCTGTTGGAGAGGCTCAACACACACATTGGAGCAGTGGGTGCTCTCAGCGACCTCCAATTCGGCTTCAGGTGGTTGAGATCGACGACAGACGCCATCGAGGAGGTCCTCGGTGCTGCAGAGGCAGCTGGTCGGGGCGCAGTCCAGAACAGGCACCTGTGCGTCCTCGTGACGTTGGACGTCAGGAATGCATTTAACTCAGCTCCCTGGCAGCTGATTGATAGGGCGCTCCGCAAGGCGTCAGTTCCGGGTCAGCTGGTCGCAGTACTGAGGTCTTATATGAGCTCCAGGGTGCTCTCCTCGACGAGACCCATAGTCAACGGGTAACGGCTGGTGTTTCTCAGGGGTAGGTGCTGGGCCCCACATTGTGGAATCTATTCTACGACGGGGTCCTGCGCTTGACAGTCCCGGAAGGCATTAAGTTGGTGGCCTTTGCGGATGATGCTGCGGTAGTTGCGGTAGCGCATAACGCGCAACTCATAGAGGCGAAGCTTAACCCGGTGCTCTGTGAGGCCGAACAGTGGATGGTAGAAAACGGTCTGTAAGCAGCTTCCGAGAAGTCGGAGTGCGTGGTGCTGACAAAGAAGCGGGCATATCGGGACCCTGAGCTGTTTATACAGGGAAAAAGGATCCCCGTCAGGCGCACTGTCAGATACCTAGGTGTTCAACTGGACACCAGGCTGACGTTTGGTGAGCACGTCAAAACAGTGGCAGCTGGAGCCAGGAAGGCAGCGGCGGCAATCGGGCGGCTCATGCCGAACATTGGTGGACCATCACAGAGTAAGAGGGGACTCCTGATGAGCGTTGTGAACAGTCGTCTGTTGTATGGCTCACCGGTGTGGGTCGAAGGGGCAACAAGGATGAACAAGAACAAGGACTTGCTGCTACAGGCGCAGAGGTGCGCGGCCCTGCTAGGTGCTACCGCACTGTCTCCGACATGGCAGCCCTAGTCCTCGCTCGGATGCCACCCGCGACGATCCTCGCTGAAGAAACCGCGACGATCCTCGCTGAAGAAAGGAGGCTAGTAGCGGTAGCTCGGAAGAGTGGAGCCTTTCGCAGCCGACAGGTGTCGGAGGAAGACATAATACGGCGGTGGCAGGAGCTCTGGGACTCCACCCCAAAGGCGGCCTGGACGAAGAGACTCATCCCTTGTCTCAGGTCATGGTGGCACTTCGGGCCGCGAAGGATAAGTTTTCACATGGTCCAAGCCCTCACGGGCCATGGCTGCTTCCAAATGTACTTGGCGGCCAGAGGTAGGGCAGAGAGTCCTGCCTGCGTACTCTGCGACGCCGACAATGACGATGCGGAACACACGCTCTTCAACTGCAGCCGCTGGGAAGACAAGAGGAGGGACCTGGAGCGTGCTGTTGGCATGAGCGTCCTTCCGGAGGATGTCGGATATCTGTTGTGTGGTCCGGAGCGGGAGTAGTTGCCTGAAGATTTAGCAGCCAGGGGTCAGCTACTGGCGGAGGCGGCCAAACACGGTGAGCTGTTCCAAGCGATAGTGGAAGGCATCCTGGGTGAGAAAGAAGTGTTAGAGAGGGAGAGGCAGAGAGTCGCCCGTGCGCCCGTACCTTAAAAATTGTCGTTTATTGTTAGTTAAGCATGTTGTATTATAGGCCAAACGGCCAAAGTTTTTAGGGTGGTTAGAGGCCCCCACTATTGTTATATTGTTAATTTGTTAATTTATTAGTTGTAGCTATATTGTGCTAGGTCAGCATCTTACTCAGTAGGATCTGACTTATTATTTTTTTTTTCCGAGCTTTTGTCTTTTCGCGTAGTAACAATTGTAATTACCATGTATAGATTTGATTTGTTTTATAATAAACGATGCCGGCGTGGAGGCAGTAATGGGGCAACCTACTTCCCTCCTCGTCTGCGATTTTACCTTAAAAAAAAAAAAAAAGGTTAGGTTAGGTTAGGTTCCCGTGCGCAGGAGCATGCTATCGGGCGCGTCCCCAGGCTGCGGATAGGGGAACGCCCTGTAGACATACAGGGTAGCCGCGAAATAAGCCATGCCCTTCGGAACTGGACGAATAAGCGGTCGCGGACAAGCTCACCACCGGGGGACTGACCGACCCCTGGTGCCCAGGCAGATCGGAAAGAAGGCAGACGGCGCGAGGCTGGTGCCGTCAGTGGAACACAAGCCAAACTCAAAAACCATGAAATGGACATAACAAACAGAACAAAAGTTACTGCTACAAGAGTATCGGAAGTAGTATGTATTTGTATGTTCACAGCACTTTTGGGCAGGGAGATTTTAAAAGTTTAAGCGGGACTATACCCCTTGAGCTCATTTTCGTCTCCGTGTAACACAAAAACAGATATATTTTTTTTTTTTTTAATGTGATTATATCAATATTTTAAGACTGATCGAGAGATTCTTTTTTTATTATTAACTAAAAATAATTAAATGTTATTTAATATTTCTTATAATGTTATACTCGACAAGAAGTCACTATTAATATTTATGTTTTTTTTTTTTAAATATATATTCTGTTATGTTTATAATAATATTACAAACCTATTGTTAAAAGTTTTAGTTGTATAATGACTAAGTGATAACTATGTAACTATACAATATATTTTTTCAACATTCCTTATAACTTTTAATATTACTTGTAATAATGAATTCATATGATAAAATATTATAATAATGCATATGTTACGGTGAATGATGTAAACGTGGTAAAAGACGTCATTTCCCGGTAAATGACATCATTTACCTAAAAATTGGTAAAAGTTGTAAATGCAGACATTCCCCGGTTATTGTCGTCAATCACCAATTTAATTGGAGAATGATGTTTAATACTTTTATGTCGGTGTGAATGATCAACTATAAGCGTATAGGTACCGAATAAGCTTCGTTAGTTAAAAATATCATGACGGAAGTAGATAGATAAACGAAAATCCCAACTAGCAATAACGTCGATAACCCGAGTAATAATATGAGACAATCTTTTAGTTTATTACTTAGTATCGACGGGCATATTATAGCGATTTGTATTTGCTACGGATGTGTGTAAAAATTTGAGTCACCAGTGAACAAAATATAATAAAAGTTAGATTAAATTATAGTGTTATAGTTTTATTCAATTTTAGTATTAAAGTATGCAGAACAAATTTAAAGCAGCAATTGACAAAAATGTCAGCACTAAAAAGAGAGGTGACAATATATTTTATTTTAGTTCTGAAAAATATAACAACAAGATTCAAAAAATAAAAAAATTAAAAATTGGAACACTAAAAAAAACGGTAACAAATAATAGACTTATACGTAAATATGATATTGTGTCAATTGGGAGAAAAGAAAAATTGATTAAACCTATAGTTGATAATGAATCTGACGTTTTATATTTTGATACGTCACAGGCAAAAATACTCTTTCCTGCCGCCTCTTTTGTTTTTCAATAAGTCCAAAATTCTTATCACACGGTAGGAAACTGTATCCTGGTTCTGGATAGCGATGTATGATTGTTGAAATTCCATATTCCTTTTTGTTTGCCACACTATATAAATATTGAACTAAGCAATGATTTTTGTTCTGGGCACTGCAATTATCAGAAAAAATATAAACTGTATCAACTCCTCGATCCAAGTAATTGATAAAAAAGTGGTTTATGAAGCTTATTACTTCATTTTTGCCATTTTTAGACACTATAAAAACATATAAAAATAAGATTTCCCAGTTCTACCCGAAAAAATACAGAAGTTATACACCCAAAGTTGACGTTTATAAAACACATCACCAGCTGGGACATGTAATAGAGGCATATTCTGCTGATAATCAAAAGACAACACCTCACATTTATTTTCCATCACTTTGGACATGGCTTGATATTTTTTTAAATCTTCATAAAATAGTTCAGCTTTTTCAATATGTAATTCTTTTTCACTAATTAATTTTGACTTTTTTACTTCATCAGTTTCAAAATTAATTTGATTTTTAAGTAGGTCACACAACTGACAAGTATCTGTCTTTGGATGACCAAAGGACATATTATAGTTCAAAGAAAAGTAGCGACTAAAAAAACCATAGGATACGATCGGTACTATATTAGTTTCTCCATCTTGTATTTTTTTGTAAGTTTCTGGTTCATATTTTTCCAAATAAAGGTTATGCATGATTTTTTTATTTAAATCTGGTGATAGGTAAGTAACGTTTCCATTTGATTCTCTACTGTAATGACTTTGATGATTTGGTAAGCTTTTAATATGGTCATCGAGTTGCTTTAAAATGTTGTCTGGGATTTTATTTGAGCGGTTAGAATGTTTTCTTCTTAAATCCTTAGGACTAGGATTATTTGATTTATTACAATACACTAATCTATTTACTCTTGCCATTGTTATGCCATATACAGATATAAAAGCTCTTTTACAAACATTATATTCCATACCATTAATTTTCAAAATAAACTTATTAGTAACGGATTTAGGTTTTTTAACACCAGTTCTAGGTCTACAACACACAATATCTTTTACTTGAATTAAACCACATAAATATGTATCTGGTTTTTCTTTTTCTCCAATATTTTTGAAAATATTCAAAAGACTAGCTCTGTCACCTTCGGATACTTTAGAAAAACATTTATTTTTACATGTACAAGACCTACCTGGTTTCCTGGTACCAACCACTTTTCCACTTCTACTTGTGTAATCTAAACCAAAAGCTTTACTGGTTTTGGCTTTATTCCTATTCCATAGACTTAGTCTTCGTCGCCTCTTCCTACCTGTTCTTTCACTATCAACTATATTATCTTCATCATCAGTGCTAGATGGTTCAATGGGCAAATGTAAACTGGGCCCACGATTACCTTTTTTGTTGTAAACTCGGCTCCAAAAATTTTAGGTGATAAATTAGGTAGAATGTAAACTCGGCTCGGAAATTTCAGATGATAAAAATATCCGTTGTAATCTCGGCCCGATAATATTTAGGCTATTTAGCGATAAAATATTGCAATAAGCACGACATAATTTAACCAGCAACTAATAAATAACGTATCTAAACGTATCTAACCAATGTTAAAATATATTTAAACATTGATACAAATAATTTCATTTTTGTGTTGGACTTTTGAAACGACGTTTCACTCGTATCAGTAGTGTTTTTACAATCGTAACGATGGCACGCATAGTTGAATCCCAACGTGGACAACCACTTTTAGTCTTAGAACATTTTAAATATTCTAAAGTAACTCGTCCGTTAGCTTCAGGGGAAATTAAATGGCGATGTATAAACCGCAAATGTACAGCTTTTTTAAAAACATTTGGAATAAATAATGATATTACGGAGAAAAATGATAATCATTTGCATGAACCTATCAGCGACCAAGTACTTCAACGACAATGTGTTACCACCGAGGCAAAACGTAAAGCAACTGAGGATATCTGTACTAGGCCAAATAAAATCTTTTGTAGTGCAGTAAACAATGTACCTGACGTGCAAGATCTGCAAGTAACTGATATTCGGTATGTTAAGAGGAATATGTACAACGCTAGAAGAAAATCAATGCCTGCACTACCAAAATCGATCGACGAAGTACACGAGGTATTAGAAAGTATGGAAATAGTAACAAATAGAAGTACAATTTTTTTATTAATTAATGATAAGCTAGAAAAAATTATTATTTTTAGCTGTGATACAAATTTAAAAACGCTTTGCACATCAAAATATATATATATTGACGGAACGTTCTCATACTGTACTAAGTTTTTTAAACAAATGTTTACAATACATGGTCATATAAATGGTCATTACATACCACTTGTTTTTTGTTTATTAACTGGAAAAACTACAAATACATATATTTCATGTTTAAAACACGTTGTTGAAAAATGTAGCGTTATTAATTGTGAGTTTAAACCAATTGCCGTTATCAGTGACTTTGAAAAAGCTATTCATCACGCTTGTAACTTTATTTGGCCAAACATTAAAATATATGGATGCCGATTCCACATAACACAAGCTTGGTATAGAAATATACAACAAAATGGATTAAGTGTAGACTACAAAACAAAAGATTCAGAAATAAGCAAATGGTTGATTAATTGTTATGGATTAGTGTTCTTAGAGCCAGAAAATGTTTCAGACTTTTTTATTTTTACTTTAATGGAATTGAAACCTGATGATAATCGAGTTACTAAATTTGCAGATTATTTAGTCGATACATACATAGGAGAAGATGCTATGTTTCCACCTGATATGTGGGCCTGTGCATCAGTTGATACGTGTTTAACAACTAATGCATGTGAATCATTCCATGCGCATTTTAATTCAAGTTTCAATTCCACTCACCCCAATATATATGCCGTCATTGCAAAATTAAAAGAAATACAAACAGAAACGTACTTTAAAATCAACAGTCTAGATGCTCCATTTAAATTTCAGAATACAAAAACTAAAAAAAAAAAAAGAACTCTTAGAAAAAATACTTAAAAAATATAAAAATAACGAAATATCGGTGAGTGAATACGTCAAACACATGGCTTTTTACTTTAAAAAATAGATTTATACATTATTATTTATACATTTTTACTACAATTTTTGACTTATATTTATATACTAATTTTTTACATTTACAAATACATTTATACATTTTTTTACATTTATATAACAAATTTTATACTATACATAATCATATGAAATGAAAATAATTTTTGGAGGATAATGAGAATCGCCTCCTCGTGGTGTCCTCTGGGTAATGCTAAATGGTTCTGAAAAATATTATAAGAAAATTACGTCGGGCCGAGTTTACACCTAAATTATTTTTACCTGAAAAAAACCCGGGCCGAGTTTACAATAGACCTTTTCAAAATTTTATTTCCTCGGGCCGAGTTTACAATCGCCCGGTTCAATTACACACAAAGAAGTAGATGGAATATTATGGTTTTGTTCAAAACCATTAAAATGAGAATTATTGTTATTATTACCATCACTGTCATAAGCTAATATATTATAAGAGGTAACTTGTTAATTAATATTTGAAAATGTGCATGTATTTGAATTATTATTGTCATTAGCCTTTTGATCACTTTCAATTAGTTTTCTATAGATTTCCTCATCAAAATCAGACACTGATAAACTGGAATCAGTCCTCATTCCATCGTTAATAAAATCTGGATCAGAATCCGTGTCATCGAATACACTTAAAGAACTATCACTCATTTTGTTTAGAAAAATAAAATATAATCATAAGTAATAATTAAAATTTTAGGATAAAACATCAGTTGTAGGTACTTAAGTATTTGAAAACATTTTTCAAATACTTAAGTATATTTAATATTAATAAGTAATAATTATTATTTATTAATAATAAGAATTCTGATTTATTTTATTGATAGTATAACTAGATTAATATTGATTAAAAATAGTGGTACCATTACAAAAATACTTATTAATCACCAAAAAGGATAAAAATAAAGTATATTATTATAATAAAATAATTTTATTTCATTAAAATATATTTTTATTTTTATACTACATCAAAAAAATTAAGTCTTTATACCTGGTTATTGCAATGGATAGAATAGCAAAATTTGAATAGAAGTGTTGGTAGCAATAACCAGTTACGTCCGGACGTATTTGGTTTTTGCGCCTAATGAAAAAAAAATGGATATATACTGTATCAACGGATACGACCGGACATACCTGGTTATTGCACCCAACAGAAATTTAAAAATCAGTTGTATCATTTTTATTTCAATACTATTCGTTGGACGTATTTGGTTTTTGCACCGATCGATAGAGAATTTTTTTCTGATTATTTCTATATCAAAACATGATTTTTGAAAAAATGTGGACGTATCTGGTTATTGCACCGGGGTCTTCAATTTCTCGTGAATATATTGACAATAGACAAGACACGAGACGCGAAAAAATGATATCGAGGAAATTTAATTACCGGGAGAAAATAATAATAATATTCATATAACTAGCAAATATATACACTTTAGATAAACCTTTATAAAATAATAATTACGTTTGTATTTTTTCATACAAAGGACTCGGAAGATGCAGTAAACCCGAAAGATCAAGTTGTGGAAAATGGTTATGTTCATTGAATATAATTTAATATAATTAGTATTTATAGTTAAAAAAAAAAAAAATGTTCTGTTTAATAAAATTAAAAAAAAAAAGTATATTTTTAACATAAAAATAATGTTAATATATTATAGATATTCTTATATTTTAAATAATTGTCTACATTTCATTTTACAACATTTTATGAATTTTATACTTTTAATAATTTTCAAAATAATATAATTATATAATTGCCCCAAACTTACAAAAATTATAAACCAATTATTAATTTTTTTTACATATATTTATGAAATTTTGTGTTAGTCGAAAAGGGAATCGACCTATTTTAAATTTGGTCGAAAAGTGAACAGCTGAAAAGAGAAATATACATTTTCGGTCAAATACGGATATGCCCTTCATGATGTCATTCCATTTATCACGACATTGAAATATATATACAACTAACTGTTCGGGCATTATAGTTCAAATTCTAAATTGCCTTCTAATATTATTTTTTTATCTTACATAATATATCAAATAGGAATAGTGAATGTTCGATACCATAAATTAGAGCGTTGAAGTCATGACAATGGTGACTATTCGATATCTTAAACCTGTAGATATAGTCAGAGAAACAGCCACGCTAGGTAAAAAGTTGTGTTAAATAAAAGTTAACACATAGAAATTTTCTTGTTATCCATGATTTTACACCCTTGATATGACTTTAGGATCTTATCTCATCTTATATAAACAATTGTATATTTATATATCACCAACACCGCAACTTAACGGTTATAGAACGTATCAATTTGTATTGTAGTTTTTTAGAAGAAGAAATAGGTAAATAAGAAAAAAAAATGTCCTCACAGAGTGTCAATCGATGAAATTATTGGGTTAATATTTTTAAATTTTTATTTTATGACATAAAAATATAATCTATACTATATTATAAAATTGTAAGGGTTTTTCTTAGACCGCGCTAACCGAGAAAACTACTGAACCGATTTGGCTGAAATTTTTTTTAAATGATAGAGAATGTCGAGGAGCGGGTTTATAGCATAAATTATGGACCTAACTCCTGTGAGTTAGAGATTTAGAGACAAAAACTGAGTTACACTGGTGGCGCCCTCTAGCAGATAAAAATATAAATATAAATATAGTATAAATAACTAGCTGACCAGGCAAACGTTGTTTTGCTTAAATTTTTTTTTTTAAATTAAGTTGACCCGGTTAACTTAACGCTTTCAAATAAAGTCTAGATTGATAATAAAATTCAAGTATTCCATTGTAATGAATTGTTACAGAAATCAATATATTGCATTTTGATAAACAATGTTTTTCATTTTGTTTTCTGGTGCAAAAATAAACAACGAAGACGGTTTTCCAACACGCGAACTGGCAACGTACAGCTGCCCGTGCGAAAAACATGGAAATTTCAAATTGATCCCACAGACTTCCAACGATTGGCCTTGCGATTTATTGATTGTCATCGCAAAAGCCAATCTAACAGGAAACTGAATCCGCTTAAACTGAAATGAATCTGTTGGAATGGTCGAAATTCGTGGGATAAGGACTTCCTCCCCTTTGAAATTGCCCTTGATGATCGTTGATTGTATTACATTGTTCATCAGTTTCTTGACGGACAATCGTGTACCATTACACAATTTAGGAGGATTTAGATTCCGCAATATAATTATGATGATAAAGGTACTCGAGCTGATGTCGTTAATGCTTGCTTAAAATCTTCCCCCATATGGAACTATGTTGAAAAACTTTATTTGCGAACAAACATGAGAGTTTATTTATGCGGAGGGGACGATATTTTTCCAGCACAGTTGTTGAAAATTGGAAACGGAACTTTAGAAAATGAAAATGGTTATGTAACGGTACAATATAACAAATAAAATCGTTGCGAAATAATATTATAGAAGCCGTAATTCTTACAGGGCCAGCGAAAGAAGAAATTGCATTTATTCCAAGAATTCCCATGATTCCCTGTGACTTGCCTTTTTCTTTCAAACGGCTTCAATTCTCGGTTAAAGTTTCTTTTGCCATTACCATAAACAAAGCGCAAGGACAAACATTCAAGTACATTGGCGTAGATCTTCGTACAGAGTGCTTTTCACATGGCCAATTATACGTGGCATTTTCTCGAACTGGGGACCCGAATCATCTTATGATTTTAATTTCAACAGGAAATATAACAAAAAACATCATATACTCAGAAGTCTTATAAAATTCTTATTTTAATTCTTTTTTTTCTTTTTTTTTCTTCATCAACTTCAATAAAATTCTTTATCAACCATAAATTATTTCTTTTTTTATCTGTATTTATTTTTATCATTTATAACGCTAGAAAAATTTCAATCCGTTTTCATTAACCGTTTTTTTATATTTACTTGCCGATCACATCAAACAATAATATTTGAATAAAAACTTCTTTAATAGTAATGTTTTATATATATTTAAATAGGTTTTAAATTTATTATTTATTTAATTTTTTTAATATAAATATAGTATATTTAAGCTAAATGAAAAAACATCAAAATATTAAAATTAAAAAATTTTAAAAACGCATACTTATAATTAATTTGCTTATATTCATCGATTTTCAAAGTTTTTAAAAATAAGCTTATACATAAGTTAGAGTTTAGTTTACTGAACAGTAATAATTGATGTTAAGATTAGCTGTTCGAGTGTTTATATCATCGTTCTGTTTAATCTAAAATCTATAAGAATGAATGTATGATAAGCT
This sequence comes from Melanaphis sacchari, assembly GCF_002803265.2. Classification (NCBI taxonomy): domain Eukaryota; kingdom Metazoa; phylum Arthropoda; class Insecta; order Hemiptera; family Aphididae; genus Melanaphis; species Melanaphis sacchari. The sequence goes on from NW_020271193.1 coordinate 15,488, forward strand.
AATAATGGTTTAATCGTCAAAGTAATTGTATAAATCAATTAAGTATAATGTATTATGCATTGAAATAATAAAGATTTTTAAAATATAAATATTTGTTTATGTTAATTAAAATTTAAAATATTTATTTTTTTTTTTTTTAATAAGTTATTAGTTTTTAACGATATTTATACAAAATGATAATTTAATTTGGATATAATATGTTTTAAATTTTCTCAATTATTTCTAATAAGTGTCAATTTAGAGATTAATTCTATTAACTTTTAATGTTTATGTAATAATTTAAACATAATTTTTATGTATTTCTAACATGTTTCATATCAGGCGCGTACACAAAAAAATATTTGGGGGGAGGGGTTGGTTGTAAATTTTTATTCTTATAAGTTATATTGCAGAGTACTAAACGAGAATGTACTCGTAATTCATATTACGATAAAACTTATTTTCTGAAATTTCGGGGGGGGGGGGTGAACCCCTAGAACCCCCCCTTGTATACGCGCCTGCATCCATCAATGTATGCACTGTTGCCGAATAAACAGAAAAAAATATATGATAAATTATTTGATTTGATATGTATAATTTATTAAAATCCGGTTTAAATCTAAAATCCGTGTTTATGATTTAGTCATCTTAGTTGTGTATTTGATTTATAATCTTAAATAATAAATTCTATAATTTTGTTACATATATACGTGTATCAACTTTTTTACTAGTTGTTATTTTTTTTTTTTTTTGCTATTGAAGTAACAGTAAGTAATTTTTTCGTTTGTTGCAAATGCGGCAACATATTAATATGTGTAGGTATAGTCAATGTGACAAATATTATAATTGTACCGGCCGGATCATTGCGACCAGAAATATCATATAATTATATTTATTATTATAAACATATACACCGTAACCGGCAACTAGACGTGAGTTTACCATATTCTATGTGTGTATTATTCTCGTGGTGTGCTTGTGTACACTGAGTAGGTCATCGAGACAAATACTGGACGGTGCTCCAACATCGACTAAGATCAGGATTGGTGCCAGTAGTCACTGCGTAAGACCGCTAGCATACGTAGTGCCGTAGTGGTGTGAAAGAGGCTGCCATAGTATTCGAATCTGTCTATCGTGTTTCCTCAGTTGCAGTGTTATTTATATCTTTATTCTTCATTGTCGTAATTTTAAGTCTAGTTTTAAGTATCAGTCTGGTTTGTGTGCATTCAATGATTATTGCACCAAACCTATTCCGATCATCGAGATAAATTCTCTTATAAATCATCTTCTATGTTGTCGTGTATAAAGTATAAACTGAGTTTCCTTGTTTTCCGTAGTATTAAGTCTATATTGGTCCCTTGTCATTGTCGTCATTGATGTATCTTATGTTGCCTATCCGGTCAGTTTCAGGAGTGCACAATAAGTTGCCTATTCCGACTATACAAGGAGTCATATTATATTCTAATATCATCGTAACAAGCCGAAGCGACAACAAATTCATATACAGAAGCTGTGTCCAGTAGCGGATCAACGGGAGTGGCGAGGGGAGCGCCCCCCCCCCAAATTAAATAAAAAAGATATTATAGAGCTAAGCTGTTTTTATCTGATGACTTTTTTTTTTTTACTGTTTATAGCCCCCCATCCATGGACATTTTTTGGATCTGCAACTAGCTGTGTCCAGTTCAATAATAAAAATACTTTTATTTAAATTTATTGTTCCATAGTAAGCTCAATTTTAGAATATGACTCTATTATCTGGTCTTCATATAATATTGATTTAATAATTACTCTTGAGAAAGTTCAAAATAAATTTTTACGCTTTTTAGCATTCAAGTGTAATATACCCAGAACTCCCTTTACATCTTACTATCCTTTACTTTTTTACTTAAATCTCGAAACCCTTAAAAAGTGCAGAATCAGAATTGTTTTATACTTTACTTATAAGTTATTAAATGGCAACATTTTTTGCTATAAATTCTTAACTCGTCTTTTTTCAAAGTTACCTCAGCTAACACCTGATTAATTATCTTTTTTATTTAAAATCTTAAACTACTAATTATACTTCAAACACATCACTTTTAAAAATAACCAAAAATGTAAATATTTACAATGTTAATCCGTTTTATTTTATTTAAATTTAAGTATTACGTATTTAAAAATCATGTTTCCGCTAATCTATCTACATTTATATAATGATATATTCAGGTACAATATAATTGTAATTTATTTCTGTTTTATAAACTAATTATTTTTATTCTTAAAAATCTTTTCGAATATTGTGTATAATAGTAATAATTAATTCATGTAATTGAGTTCGATCCCGTATAATATTCCAATTAATAAATAACTTAATAACTATACTTTCTGATATATTATTTTATATTCATCTATATGACAATATATCAGTACTGGAACTCGAATCTCAGCAATAAAGCCTAACCAAGCTGATAAGTGCTTAATCATCAACTTCTGACGATTTAAGTTTTTACTTGACAATGTTTCAATGTATAATTGTATCAATGTATCAATTGAATACACTTCCAATTTGAGTTTCGACATTCTATACAGAATACCTAGTCATTATAAATTGTATCTTTTTCTGATAATTTTTGGTGTTTAATAGAAGGTATTTTTTTCATATACATTAAATTGTAGCCATCAGTATTTATTAAATTAAGCATATTTTATATGCATAATAAATGAAAACACAGTTAGGTACTATATAAAAGATTCACTACGGGGTATATTATACGCTCGGGGCAGGTAAAAAAAATAATATATACATACATTTTAAACTGCACAGTTCACATATATGTAAACATGTAATAATAACAATAATGAATGTCACTGCAGTACCTATAACTGCATTATTATTCTATTGTTCTTATATAATGCCTATAGATGTGGGATAAAAAAACGTGTGAAACCCGACAGGGGCGACTACAAGGACAGCACGGCGGTGTCGATAAATTTACGACATATACGTATTGTTATAATGTAATGCACATATTATATTATATGTGTAACTAGAAAAGATGATAATTTAGAAATTGTCGTCATTCCCTAGTCATTATTGAAAATTACTGATGATGTCGGGCGTTGTTAGGTTAGGTTAGGTTTCGTAGTTGTATCTACATTTCCGTATTATTGTAGGCAGTTATAAATTGACACGGCTGTTAGAATAGACTATAGACAATCTCAACTAGGTTTTATATTATTGACTTCTCAATATTTATTTTTATTGCACATAAAAATAAATTATTATATATACATAAAATGAATATTTTTTCGTTTCATTTTATCATTTAGTCTCTCACATGCACTTGCACAGAATAGTCGATTTTACAACTCTCATCTAGCAATATATGTAGTTATTAAAGTTCTAATTGAAACTCAAGCAGAAACAATATTAAAAATAGCTATGATACAAGGTAAAAAATAAATGCCAAAAAAACAAAAGGATAAAATACTTTATATTCATTGTTAGGTTAGGTTAGATATGTGATATGTGGGAAATAAACATTTTAATAATTTATTAAAATATTTATAGATTACCTATATGTTGACTTACGCTATCCTACTATAACTGATATATAGGTAATTAAGTTTTCATTACACAATATTACATGTATTTCATTTTTATACATATTATACACTATACAGGTATTAGATATTTTTATAAGTTCTACATATTTTATATTTTTTATTCATATAATATATTACATATTATTAGGCGCTTATTTGCGTACAATTATAATTATTAATTTATGACTTTTTTCAAGAATATTTATTTTATGTATACTGAATTTTTCAAAAGCCAAATAAATGATATGGCAACGTTGCACGTAAATTCGTTCTCAATCATATTGTTTTTTGGGTTTTTTTTGGAGTCGGCAATAAGTTCTTTGTTAATTTAAAGTGTTCTCAATCATTCGATAACCGATGACTTAACTAAATATGTCTTGTTATTTTTATTAGGTACTAATTATTATTATAAAAATTATTATTATTCAGTATTCAGTATTCAGTAATATTACTTCGATTGATTATATTATTGTCATGTGTAGATAAACATATGTAAAATTTAATAAATAATTAAACTATAAACTATCTACTCTCACTATAAGCTTAATATCAACTTTTAAATATAAATATAATTGTAAATATTGTATATTGTATAGTTAAGCTTCAATAAATAAATACAATTTGCATATCAGTGTACCGTTAAGTTTTCTTTTTAATATTGATAGCCAATAATTCCGTATATATACATGAACATTGGACAATATACCAATAAATAATATTAAATATTATTATCATAATGGTAATAATAATAATTATTATGATAATAAACTTGCAGTTAAGGAGCTTCTTCGTCACTCGTCCACTATCGTGTAAATTGTCTTCATTCAACCCCATCTACAGCAACTGAAAATGTTAATTCATTCATTAAAATTGCTAACCCTAACATCTCTGCTTTGTATATCCGTAACGTTCACACACGCACACACATACACCACAGTATAATAATTACGACCGTGCCTTGTCTATAGCCGTTTGCTTATTATAATTTTAATATGTTCCTATAGTAATGAATGCGTGCACACACCTATATAATTTAAACTTATATTCATGTTGCATTTAACGATTCTCTCACGGACGCAATTCGATATACAAGACATTATGCGTGTATAATATAAAATATATTCTAGACAATAGATAGATCGTAACTCAGGGTATATAATATAAGCATTTAATATAATATATTTGAAAGGAATTAGCATTTTTTTTTCTTAACGTTAAAATAATAATATTCAACTAGTATTGATGTTGATGATGAACAGAATTTAATTAATTTTTGTTTTCATCCAAAGATTCATTTTAAACGAGAGAATTGTGAACAATAGCGCTCTAATTTGAATATTATTAAATTATATAATCTTATAACTTATTGCATAATATAGTCTATAGCCTTAAACATATCTCTGTGGACTGTGGTGCATATAATACACATATTAATCAATATTATACGTATAATAAGTAATAAGGTATACTTGTTTGATATTTGGTTACATAGGTTACGTTAAGTAAATTACACCGATAAGGTTATTTTATGGAAAACATTAAGTTGTTTTAAATTAGAACTACGTGAGATAATAATATAGACTATAACGTCTATAACACATCACGGTACCCCGACAACATTTCACCGGTTAGGTTAGGTTATACAACCGGTATTATATACAATTATTTATAACTATTTTAAAATATTAATCAATAACTAATATTATTTATATTTAATTAAATTACTGCTATTTCATACTGCAGGCAATATGTATTCCATGCGATATATTGGTTTCGCGATATTTCAGTTGCGATATTTTGTCGGTGATTCACATATTACCACCTATACATCTATAAAAATACCACCAGTTATATAAGTTATGTTAGATTACCTATATAAATATTATATGATATTTTATTGTATAGCAAAACGAGTAAAACGACAAATTAATTATTACAACTACTTTTAAGTGACTTAAACATGATATAAACTAGTCATGTTAATAATTTTTAACTCTATGGACTAGGATATGGACATGGGGTAGTCTAATAAGTAATGTGTAAAAAACAAAATACATGTAATAGAGAAAAATACGATGTTCTTCTATCTATTAAATAACTTACCAATACAAATATTCAAGAATCGGATATGTACATCAGAGAAAAAAAATGCTGTACTGAATAAAACAAAAATATATAATAAAAAAATAAAATAAAATGATTTTTTGTAGTAACCTAAATTTTAAAAACTTTTATGCACTTTTCTAGTTATTGCAAAAATCTCTAATTATTTATTTATTTATTGCCGATTTAAACAAGCTAATGCCCACTAAAACTATAAAAGATATATATAGTATCGTAGTAATAATAAAGTGATTTTAGATAAAAATAAAAAACGTAAAAAAAAAAATAACAGTGGATATTAATGAATATAATAATGTACATGTTTTACAAATAATATCTAATTACCTATGTTTGTGAGTTTGTGACACATATTTACAAACCATTAGTCTTACAAATATTTACTCAACGTTGTTGTTGTGGATTATAATTTGACGGAAATTAGAACACCATCTCACCTTTATCGTTGTTGAAACCATTTCATATACCACAAGTGGAAATTTGAATAATTTGGAAAGAGGCAGAGCACTCAGTCATTGAATTCATCAAGTAATAACCAAGTTTCCGATAAAACTATTATATAATCTACTAAGATAATATTATAGACAAATAAATCAAGTTTAGTATTAATACCACGGACATTTTGATAATAAAAATATAATTGATTTGAATTAACATTTATTTCTATTAGTTTGTTGAAATGACGGTAAATTAATAACATATTTATTGAACAGATAAATCTGACTTGCAATTTTGCCAGTATTAGGCACTTTAATCAGATATTTTAAAATAAATGTTTACGTTATAATAACATTCTATCCAATCATTAACAAATGTGTTTGAAATTTGGTATCTATATTCTATACACTGAGTATGGAAAATTGAATACAACCTATACAAAAACGTTACACGCATTATTTTGTCTCCGTATCACAAACTTATAAACTATACATACCAAATTTAGTTCAGCAATCCCAATTATGTATTAACGTTAAATAATAAAGATAATTAGAACAGGCAAAAACATATTATTATCAAAATTAAATGTTTGAATTTTATTTTTGGTTTCATTGGCGTTTTTTTACAAAATTTTAATTTTTAAACAAGTTATAATAAATTACTAAAATATGGTAAAAACCTGATGTAAAAGTACTGATAATGTTTTTATCTTAAGGCTTAAAGTTTTTTAATAAGTCACTCAATTATTAAAACTAACTAAACAAAATTAAAACCACTGGACAAAAATGTGCTATTGTCTATTGGTAAGACGGAGATAGCATCTACGGATTTTGCGTCTGGTTACATACTTATTGTCCATATTCGAGTTATAAAAAATATCAACCACCTTTAATGAAAATAACGACGATCTCAAATTGTTATCATTTATCTAATATATGTGTTTTACTTTTTTTCATTTTATAATAAATTTATATAACTGTAAAAGATCAAAATTATAACTATTTATACCGATAGATTTTTTTTATTGAATTTAACCAAAATAAGGAGAAAAGTAGGTAACCACTTTACTGAGAGACTGATAAAAATACCTTCGAAATATCTAATATATTTATTCAATATATCTTTATATAAAAAAAAAAAAAATGCTTTTGAACAAAATATCTTTATACTAGTTTTTATTAACTAATTATATAGGTATTATTAAATATATGATATTTATATATTACATGAATATTGAATATTGTACATAATATTTGAAAATTTAAAAATAGTTGAGAGTTTTCTAGGTATTTGCTAAGTGTAAATATGCCATTACGATAAAAATGGAATACACTTTAGTTTATTACTGGGATTTTCTTAACTAAACTGTCACTGAGCATTTTAGTAGCTTTATAAATTTGTATAAAAAGACAAACTAACTAGCCAACTGAAGAGGTATTAACGCATAGCTTCTGAAAAGTTTGGTCTAGGGACTTTAAATTTTACAAAAAAGTTTCTCATATTATAATGTAAGCAGGTATTAAGAACTATTCAACACTTAACCACTAAGTGTTATTTTAAATTTATTCTCTACGGTGGTGAAACAAGGTTTACAAATTTGTCACTTAAATTTCTGTTTAATAATTAACATTTAAAACATTTCTAATTTTATTTTAGACAGCTATTTAGGTATGGTTTATATCATATTATGTAAACTCCAGCCAATGTCGGTTAACGAAAACTAGTATTTTATACATCACATAATATAGCCATAATATATCTTCAAGAGCTTGCAATAAATTTTTATGAGTTAATACTCAATTTTTAGACAGCTGAGGTATAGCCCATTGTATATTTTGTATCGACGATAAAAATAATAAATTATAAATTATATAAATATAACTAATTTTAGTTAATAGTTATTCGACAATGTCGACAGGCAAGAATTATTGGTATTTTTAATTTTAGCATATAAATTCTCATATATATATATATATACCACCACAGCTACACCGTATTTGTTTTTGTTCAGTTGTTTGCCCGAATATGTGTGAGTACGTTTCATATTTCTGTACCCATTGTCTTTTATTATCAATAACCATAATGCTGATTAAAGTTTTGTAAATGATGATTCTGTTGTTTAATCTAACGCGACGGTAGTGGCACGGAACTAAGTAAAAAAAAATAGCGTAGTAACCACTAACATAACATAATAACAGGAAACCAAATTTTACCTTGTACCATTGAAATACCGTACTAATTTTTGTTAATCTATCGGCCTGCTCTTCAGAGCAAATGGCTGAACATAATATAAATTCGTATAAAGTATCAATCGATCAAAAATATTGTACAGTTGGGAATAGAGAAACATCAAACATGCAAACAGATTGGTTTGATGGATTAAAAGTTAAAACCAAAAATTTTTAAATACTTTTAAGATCGGTTTTGCGTACTTACGCAATAAAAATATCGTATAATATCATATTTTCACCGATCCGCCGCTTATTCATCTCCACTAAATTCATTGCGGCGACAACGTACGACGATTTACGAATAATATTAAAAAAAAATAATAATATTAAAAAATAATGTAATATGCATTCTATTTCTATGGTTTAAATGATACAAATCCATATAAGATCTATGTAAAAGTCTAACTACTTTAACGCTTTTACGATTTACATTATACGTACTATTATGGTTAGAATCATTATACGTTATTCGCTAAATTTTTTATATTTACTGTTATATTATTAAATACAGTTTATTTTAAAAAGGAAGTGATTAGTACAATATTTTATTAGTCTATTACCACTGTAAGTATTTAGTTTATAAATGTATATGCATGCAATTATAATAAAATACTGTTCATAGGTAAGTAGGGGGTACCTATGTTGTATGTTGCATTTACTAAATATCTGCCTCACTGCTCACGAAATCTACGAGCCGCCACTGAATATAAAATATAATAATAATATTGGCTTTAACTAATAAAAAAAATTTAAAAAAAAGAAAATTAAGTATAAAAAGATCGTATTTTGTTAAAAAAAAATAAATGATAATAATAAGACAAATATTATTATATAAAGTCAAATAAAATCGTGAATTTTTTTATAAAAAAAATAGTTGATATCACATAAAAAAACACATCGTCATAACACTGTGTAAAAAAATCTCAGTTAAAAAAAATTAAAGTAAATAATAATTACATTTTTAAAAGACATAATATAATATGGAAACTAAGTAAAAAACTATTTTATAACATTACAAATACCTATGACGACAAATAAGATCAATTTTATAGTTAAACACTTAGTTAACATATTGTTTAACTACTTAGCAGGACGTACACTTAAATAAATACAAATAAGTAATCACTATAGTATTTTCGTAATTAATAATTTATAAACAATATGTTAACTAAGTATTTAACTTTAAATAGTTGATCTTATTTGTCGTCATAAGTATTTGTAATATTATAAATTACCATTTTACTTATTCAATATTTTTTGAATTACAAGTTAATTTTTTTTTTCCGAAGAGGGGGAAGTGCCCTGTCTTGCACCTCTCCTCCTAATGGGCACCCATGAATATAATATATATATATATATGACTAATAGTTATTATGAATATTTTTTGATATCATATGATAAAAATTGATAAAAAAAAATAAGGAAAAATAAGCACTGAGCTATGGAAAAAGTTCTCGGGAAATGGCGGCGGTGGCTGTGGTATAATGCATGGCTCGACCTGCACACACAATTTTCTGATCACGCACAAATACACACACACACACTAAAAAACATCATGGCCGCGCTATGTTTTCCAATGTCTCCCGCCAACCCACTGCTGACAGACCACCACGCCACCACCGTCTGTTTTGCGTAGCTAAATCGACACCCTCGTTCTAAATCTTTCTACCCTCTGCAGAGCATGTGTACGTGATACGATACAAAACACACCCAGAACAGTCAAAGCACCACACACACATAATGAATTTGTCGACAGGCAATTACACAATATATTTTGCACTTATTTATACATGAACGCATATTGCTATAGCAACAACGAGGAAGAAGGCTAAATGCAAAAAAAAAATACTACGTCTAAATTTCCGGAAAAACAATAATACAATTATTTAATAATGCCCTTGTGCATGTAAAAAAAAAATATACTATAAAATCAAAGATAAAAAACTAACAAATCAAAATGTTTCCTGTAGGTAAGTTCATTTATATAATAAAGAACTTGACACTACCTAATTAAACTATGGTGACGAAAAAATGTCGTTGTTCGTCGTCACAACATTAATTAAGGTCTTTTTTCATCAACGTACAATAATAATTATAAGTAATCACAGTTAATACCGGTAATGATTTTGACAAAACTTCAAGAGGGGAGTGAACTCAGTACTATAGAACAAAAGCATATTGTAAAAAAAAATGTTTTTCATCATTTTGGTGATAATTGTCTAAATATATTTAGTTATATTCTCGTTATATTTTAAAACTTTTTAACATAGTTAATGTTAAAAATTTTCGTAAATTATTATTTTTTAATATGTACATTTCAAAAAAAAAAAAAAAAAAATAATAATAACCGAATTCTAAAGAATGATCACTCACATTTTCAACCGTCAAAACGACCACTGGAAATTTGTATACTACGGTAACTTCCATCGAATAAAGTACAAACCGCAATACGACACGTTACCAACGCGTGTTCCGGAACATCGTATTTCAGCATAAAATATGATGTGTAGGTACTTAATACTATATTGTCAGGTTTTCAAAAGGTTATTTATAATATTATAATGGAAAAAAAAAAAAACAGTAAATGAACCAAAAAAAAAAAAAAAATTAAATACCATTAAACATATTATATTATTAATTATGAAAATTATCAATAAACAAAACACGACATGTAACTTTAAAAGATTGAATAATAACATGATTATATTGTAAATTTACATTTTTTTAACGTTATACCTAACATTATTTCATTATTTTTATTATTAGGTAAACCATATAGATACTTTGATATATTAACCAATTCAACGTTGTCTAATCTGCATTAACAATATTATACATTTTCCGGAATATTTTAATACTGTCCATCTATAAATATGATGTATTATATTATATTATTATTAATATAACCATACAGTATGTATATTAATTTATTTCTGTAATTCAAATAATTATTATCATGTTTACGTTAATTTTAATTCGTATAGAACTAGGATTGTGTAATTTAATTTATATATTTTAAATGTTAAAATAATGATTGGAAATAATCTAATAATCTGGTTAACAAATTCTACAAGTTTCATAGCTTATAGTATTTTATAGATAAATTATATATGAAGAACAACTATAAAAGTGGCTTGTGTATTACGCAGTAAAACAACTCTAATAAGAGTGATATTTGAAAAGTATGTTGAAAATCATGCACATAATTTATTTTTATTTTTAAAATTAAAAAAAAAAAATAAGCATTTAAGATAAAATCTGTAATATAAGGGTATTGTCTGGGTTAATTATGAAATCCGATGATAATTTAGTTCATGTATTTTTAATACATTTTAAATGTAAATTTTCATCAAAAAATATTACAATCAGCCAACAATTTTTGTTAAAAAAAAAAAAAAACAAAATGGAACATAATAGATTGATGTTATTTTTTTATGAACAGGCAGTTATTAGTAAGTATTTTAAATTAGCATGCAAAACTAAGAAGATAAAGAAAAATAGTTTTTAATTTCCACTTTATAGTTATGCACCATTAATTACAAACAGGTACTCATTCTACATCTTCAACCTTTTTGTTTTTATAAACTAAATTTACTTTACAGGATCTCATTCCTTATATGTTGGATTTTCGAAACGCAATTTATATAATCATATGATATAATTTCAAAATTATTTTTTATAAATGAATTATAAAATGTGATAAATAAACTCTAAAATGTATTACAAAACAGGTAAGAGTTTATTATTTATTTTTTCCCATTTAAATTCAATTAATCTAAAATAATAATATTTTTATTCAATTGAATGTTTTATTTATAAAAAATTGAATGAATTACTTGTTTCAGAGAAAATTGATATATAAAAAAAATAAAACTTTAATACTTAACTGTTAAGAGTTGTTAATATTTAATTTTTTTTTTTTTTTTTTATTAATTACATCCACATCATGTATTACTATAGTATATCGTACACTTCGTAATCAATAATTTAATAGTTCAAACGTATGCCTATATAAATATAGGTATTATATTCTATTTAATTACGAGTAAAATATTTTAAAATTTTATTCAATACAGTTTATCCATGGCAACGCGTGTTTAATATGAAGTGCACAATAAAATTATGATTTAAAATTGCTTGTTTTTAAATTAAAAAAATAAATTTAATTAACTTTGCACATGTCTCGAGGTTAAATTATATAGTAATTATCTTTAGTATATTTGTATAATATAATATAAACTATGTCTATTATGTTAATATTTTCTAATAAATTAAAATAAAATAGAATTATATAATACATATATTATTATAAAATAAAAATATAAAGTATTTGTGAAATCATTACTGAATGCTTTTGATTGCTATTAATGCAGTTAAAATTATTGAAGTGTATAAGTAATACATCGTTTTTAAGTCAATAATAAATTGGTGAGAAATTAAAAACTATATGATTTAAATAAAAAATATTAAAGAACTCATTTCTAAATGTAATTTTTTCATTGAATATTCCATCGTACAATTGATGGGTTAAATTTAAATTATATGAAAAATCGTTGGAGGTAAATTAGCCTAAATTTAGAATAAATATTTTAAAAATTTAAGCCAGTATTGAAAATAATAATGTATATGTAATGATAAAAGATTTTAAGTTACTTTTATTAACATGTTTATACTATAGTAATTTAAATAAAATTCATTGTGTTTTATTGAATATTAAATTATGATAAGCTGTTCACTTTTAACACAAGTAAAAAAAAAAAAAATGATTATGACTATTTTATCATCATTATTTTATAATTTTTTTAAGAACAACTTATAGTAAAACTTGAATTACATCATCACATTTTCTCTTCTAAAACATTATGACTGAAGACTGATAGAAAAATAAAAAGTAACAGCATTGTCCGTACTTTTCTCAGAATCTAAATTTGAACGAGTAAAAAGTTTACGGGTTAAGTATGTATATGGTAGATATAACAGATATATCCAGAAAGTTTGAAAATATTTTAGTTAAATATTAAATATTCTTTGTTTAAAATGTTTCAAACTATCTAGACACTATTAAATATTCGAATATATAAGTACAAGCTGATATGCTGATAATTATATATATATATATATATATCTACTAACATTATGAATGAATATTTTATCGGAACAACCGAATAAGAATATATTCAAGTATTTATAGGTGAGTTACATATTATATATTTATATCATTAAATAAAATGTTAAATTATAACAAAAACATTAATTAAATAATTTTAAACGGAATGTAAAATAAATATAATTTAAGTATAATTATAGTGAGTTACGTATTCAAAGATAAAAATATTTCAACTTTCAGGCGTTATTTTTTAATTTATTTGACGAAATTTATAAAAAAATTATGTTTGCTTAGTTTTAAAACAACAATATTTATACACTCATAGGTATTTATTATAGTTATTCTTATTGCAGATATTAAAACTATGTATATTATTTATTATTACACGTATTGCGCACGATTATTGTTATGTTAATTATTTATTATTTGTTTACTTTACTGATAGATTATTACACTGTCGTTCAATAAAAGATATATTACAGAATCACATTTTTACAGTAGGTAGTGATTCAAACATACACAACAAATTTCACAAAGACCGACGTATATATGTATTATCATAATTTTAAAATCGAATGAAACGTAATTTTTCACCACATTTTGTGTACCAAGATTAGTCAAAATACAAGAACATTTCCGGTAAAAAATCTTAAACTCTACAGTAGGTACACATGCATATTAAACACGTATAATACGTTATACTCATAACTATGTAACATACCTGAGTTGACGGGGATGATGACATGTATATATAGTAATACACATTCTCAACAGACAAATTCTATTTTTTTATATGTCGTATACACGATATAATATATAGTGTTACCCCTGATGAGATAATTTTATGTAAATGTATGCGACGAAAAAAATTATACGTCGTGTATACGCGTTTATATAGAAACAATATCCCATGCTTGTACCCATTATTATTATTATTTCTTTTATTTATGCATGCACACAAACATTTACTAGTTAGCCCGGGGACAATAATTATTATTCGCTTTTTTTGCATACGATTAATGAACGTTCTCACCGGTCCAGCGGTATTCGTTTGTTTTGTTTTGTTTTGTTATTTTTTTCACATCCTTTATATCCGTTAGGTATTTTTTTCTTCTCTCATTGATTATATACATAGGTATATTGTATATACGATGAAAGTATTTTTAAAGAACCCTCGATGAGACTACTGCATCAAACGAGCATACACACCCGACCCCATACCGACCATATCGGAATCCCTTCAAGGAAGACATGCGTCCTCTTTCTCATACAAAAAAATTATGCAGATTAGTTTTTCTGTCCAAAACAATGGTCTACTGATTTTTTATATACCACGTGTATACTTGGGGTTTTTGTATACAGTATAATAATAATAATAATAATAATAATAATAACTGGTTTTTGTCACATATTATGTACCAACACAATTCCGAGATGGATAGTACAGTCAGTAGTATAGCACTGCAGAACGTGGCGGCTGCAACAAAATGTGTAAATAATTTTACAAAAATTACATTGCGCTTTCGTGTACCTATTTTCTATATCTAAGCTATGTAAAATATAAGTGCATCTGGTTGTAAAATTTGTCGCCGCCGCCATAGCCTCCACCAAGTGCGAATTATGGTGTTCGTTATCGACAATTTTTTTTAATGACTACTAAGACTTCGTATGTATACATAATACATATTATATAGGTAATTATAAGAATACTCTTCTGTTATAATAATAATAATATTTTCATAGTAACGGGTTTTCTGTAATTTATTATTTTATTGTATTAAACTTGGTTTACTAATATTTTTACTATATATAGGTTTAATCATTTTTATAATTTTTAATGGTATAAATTTTATCAAGTCATTTCAAAAAAAATGTGTAGTATAATAACATGTACATATTATGTGATATAATATTTGAAATATTTATACCCATATACCATAATATTATTGTCGTGGAAAATTATTTTCTTAAATCATATTTTTTTTATTATTTTGCCAAAACGCGTGAAATATGTTTATTTTATGTTTGTAGAATTGATTATATTATATACAAGTTACATGTTAACAAAAAATATTTATGAAAATAAATTTGGAATTATAATAATTACATTTACGTATATACACAGTTATTATATTTACGCTTCGTTATCCAGTTGCTTCACAAGATTTTCCCGAGAGCCTTGTTAAGCTACACACTTCCCTTACCTGCCACCAGAATTCAACGAGAAACCCCTCTATTTATTTTTCTCGTTTTTAATAATTTATCTCTCGGTCCCCAAGACAGTGAAAAACATGCATTTCCTTTTACTATTGGTTTATAACGTACTTTTGTAACGTGTTAATTAATCTATTAACAAATGTTATCATAAAATTATCAGCTTTTTCCAAAACAATAAATATATAAATGTATAATAAAAAAATTAAGAACTAAAGGAAATAAAGAACATATTGTTGCAGTATAAAGTAACAAGACTTAAAACTTAAAAAGTTAAAGTTGTATATTTAATTTGGAATTTCTTTGGTAAAGATTAAGTGTTAAACAATTTAGCAATTTTAAAAATCCAAAATTTTGATTATATTAACTAAATAATTCAATTTAAATTTACTAAATATATATTTACAAACTTGCATGTGTTATCTTTGACTTACTAATATATCAGATTACGTTCAGTAGTTTTAATTTAATAATCTTAGCTTAAATATTGGAGCAAATTAACCTTTTGTAAAACTTGAAGGAAAAGTATATTAGTGTTATCTGTTGATTTTTTACGATATTTTAATTTTTAAGCAAGTTATTAAATGTACTATAAAAACGCTTACAACTAAAAATTTCTCGTTTAAAATTTAAAATATTATAAAACTAAGATAAATCTAAATTTGTTAATATACGGTCAATTTATTATAATATTTTAACTAACAACACAAAATTAGAGTTATTGAACACAAATTTACCATGTTTTCCATATGCAAAACAAGATACAACAAATTCAGGATTAACATCTTTTTAAGTAACTATAAATTCTTAGAAAGTATACCGAATAGTTTTGATTATAAAATTATCAGTAGATATAAGTACATTAAATTAGTCCAATATATTTTCATTTAACTTAATAAATAATAATTTATTTATAAACAATAAACATACGCCCAAACCAATAATATTCTAAAATCCATGTCGTTTTTAAACATCATTTTTTTAGACAGTTGTATATGAGAATATTATACATGAAAAAAAAATTAGTGGAATATTCAGTGAAGTAGTAAAATTAAACGAACAATTTCCAAGAAAAAAACAGCCATTTTTGTACGCTAAGAGAGCTAGTTATATTTTAAATATTATATAGGTGTATACATATTATATATTAATAGAGAGAGAGAGAAAGAGAAAGAGAGTTCAAAGGAAGCCAACGCGATTGCGTTCGATTCAAATACCATGAGCGGTGGAGGGAAAATCTAAATTACAATGGAAACGAAGAGGGGAAATGTCACAGACAGAGTGAACTGAGGAGAGAAATTCGCGAATAATAAACGTAAAAGTATATTCTGAAAACGGAAAAGAAAACGCCGGCAGCTGCTGATGTAATAATCATAAAAAAAAAAGGAATAAGAAAAAAGGAAAAAGGGAGAAAAGTTCACCATCAGGCTGCAGTTATACTATAGGCTCGATATTAAATCTGGACGTCCGTTCGTCCTTCCCCACTGCCACTTCCGTCTATGTTGCCGTGTGAGTTGTATTATATGAAATGTAATTTCTTTACTGCAATAAAATAAAATTAGTTTCCTCACTGGAACTTTTATATATATATACATAGATATTTTTTATAATAATTTAATAACGAGTATATTTACAGTACTGATAAAAATGTCACATTAAAAGTGTCAACCGTAACGTGTAATAAGAAAATTATTTATGCTATTTATAGTATTTTAATTAAGTCCGTAATTGAATATATATTGTATATCTGTTACCATTCCTTACACAGCTTCTGATTAATATCAATATGAAATTATTACTACATTTTTCTACTGTAATTGATAATATAATTTAGATCTTTTACTTATATGTGTGTACGTAATATATATCTGAAAATTCTAAATGTTTGATAAATTTGAAATTAAAAAAAATAATGCATAACTTATATATTATATGTAATAACAATTTAAAATTATATAATATGATAATCATAATTAAATAATTCACTGAATTTAAAAATTTGAAATTTACTAATATTTATTACGTAGTTATTACTATATGTATATTATATACTAATATTTTTTCATATATTTTTTTACTAACTATATGAGAGTAATATAAAAAAAAAAAAAATTGATCATAACTCTTATTAATTATTAACTCATTTTTATATTAAAGTAAATTCACATGCAACATGGGTACTTTATGTCTTTATGTAAATTTACATAATATAAAAAGACATGGTGGTTAATATTATTAAACTATTTAAAGCGTAAACTTACTACACATTTATAAAAATAATTAAGTTAATAAAAATCAGTATATTTATTAATTTTAATTATAAAAACTTTTGTGGTATCTATCACACTAAAGTCTAAACTTAACCTGGTACCGGGTCCTTGTCAAATAAAATACTAAAATTCAATAACACTGATTATATTATGTATTTAAATTTATATTAACGTACATGTTCTTTTATTAATAAAAAGTATGAATAGAAAATAAGATAAACAAATAAAGTGAACATTCTTTATAAAAATTGATTTTAATAAATTTATCAAAGTTAAATAGAAGTAGTAAAAAAACATTAGTATTCGATGATATCCTATAAAATAAACCTTAAATATTTTCCCCTCTTTTAGTTATAATAATATTTAATTAAAAAAAAAAGTTGCGGAAAATCTTTTATTCCGGTCAAAGGAAAAGAACCCTTATTACCTTTTAAATGTTTTAACACATATTAAAGTCTTGCGTCTAATTTGCAATTAGCCCTCCGATTAAATATCTTGGTGTTTATACACAAGCCAATCTAATTATCGTTAGAATGTTTATAAATATATATTTAGGGTAAGGTAGGTATATAGATATTGTAAAAAATACACCAGTATTAAAAAAAAAAAAAAAAAAAAAAAAAAAAAAAACGGTTAATGATAGTATCAGATTACGAGTACTTTTTGCTTTTTAATAATACTTCCGGGACCTTTCTCATTTTTTTCCTTGACGAGGGTTGGTTGGTTTATACTAGCCCTTAAAGAAAAGCTCTTAAAGGGGACGTTTGAGCAATATTCACGAATTGCATGGTTTATACACAATTATACTATAAGAATATAATACATACATAAAAATATACACACTCATATACGACGTTATACAAAACCAACAACGATGTACATTTTACATGGTGGAATGGAAATCTTCTTATTAATCAATGCTCTTTCCTCCCTTATGCGATCCTCGGGTCTTACTCAAGTATGCTCATATACAACGGCTGAGTAAAAGGGAGACTGAAAAAAGTTTTTTAATTTAAAGAAAGTTTTTTTCCATTTTATAAAATCTGTTTGAGCGAGTACTTAAGTGCCATTACAAGGTTGAAGCAAAAATAAATAGATAACGAGAACCTAATTTATTTATATTCACGGTATTTGTATTTCATTGTAAATTATGGTCAGAAAACCTATTCATATATACGTGTTTAAACATTATTATTTATTATAATACTAAATAAAATAAGTAAATTTATATTTATTTTTTTATCATGCAACTTTTTAACCATCTAAAATATACTGATTATATAAAAGTTCAAAATTTTATTATATTAACGGGCAAATAAAACGATATCCGTATAAGGCATGATTTGGTTGGTTACATACTTACATAGCTTTTGGGACACTACATTAAATAATAAAATAATAATAATAGGTGTACGTCTTTAAGCAATTAGCAGAATAAAATTTTAAAAATGTTATACAAACTAATATTTAAATTATATGCGTATGGGGAGTTATAGAGCATTATTATAGTATTACACAAAAAAAAAAAAATTATGAACTTTCAGCGCCTTAATTTAAAACTTTAACAAGTAAAACTGATCATTTAAAAATATTTTTTCCTATACTACTACACCAGTCCAATAAGACACTACTTAATTCGAAAATTAAAACAATAATACTTTTTAAATAGTTATAATTTATCAACAATTCTCTAAATAAAATTCTCCGTATTTTTTAATAAAACTTGAGGTTACGCTAACTATCTAATTCTATATGTAATGGAGAAATGATTAAATCTAAAATATTTTTGGAAATCTTTAGAAATATTTTTGTAATATTTTTTAGAAAGTTAAAATTTATTTTACTTACACTTCTATAAACGAATACAGAGTTACTTAATTAATTACGATGAAGATTAAAGTGTAAAAATGTTATTGAATTAGAATTCTTCTTGATTGTTTCATTAAAAATTGTCTATGATTCTATAACTATTTCAACCGTTGAAATCTGATAAACTTGAAAATCATGGTTCTAATCTAACCTACTGTGAAAATGTTTATAATAGTGTAAATATGCTGTATTTAATTCTGCACTACACATTAGTAGATTATGCGTTGTCACACATTCTAGGTATATTTTATAATTTTATAATATTTTTTAAATACCTTCTATACAATAGTAACAAAATTCAATTTTAAAAACCATGAACCTAACCTAACCATTTTTAAATAATAAAAGGAATTTAAAAAGACGTATGTTAAATTTATTAATTTTTTTGATTTATAGTTACTATCAAGGAAAATAAACTTACAACAATTAATTTTGAGTTAAAAAAGCTATAGCACTAAGCTATATTTAAACCATTGAATAAACATATTCAGTCTTCAATATTGATGTAGCGTTCAACAAATTTTGTAGAATTATAACAAATTATCTCAAACTAACAGAGATAAATAAACTGCACATACCTAAGTGATATTGATCTGCGCATGTCTAGATACTCTAGACATACGCAGATCAATAACAATCAATAATGAAAGTTAAAAGATACAAATGCATCTAGGATACAAGACATCCATTCTAAGAGTATACTGTTGCGGCTAAGTACCTTAAATCAAGATTGAATTTTTTATACAATATAAAAGGAGATCATCTGATAACAACACAAAAAAAATGAGTGGAAAAAAAGTAATATATCACAATAATTTAATTAATATAGGCACGAGCAATATACGAGGTTACCTCGTAAAAAGCCTACCACCTGAAAAAACATGAAATACAAAACATGAAAAATATTTGATAAGACGTCATGTACTTACTATATTGCTCCACCTTACTTACGTATAGTATACTAAAATATATGTTCAGCAATTCCAATTTGCGTGTTTAGCTTGAATATTAAATCAAACTTAAAAGTAAAAACATTATCTTTATTCTCTCTTTAGATTTTTATAGTATTTTAATTTTTAAGCAAGTTATGAGTATGTAAAATATTAATTTTAAAAATACTTATAATTTGCTCAAAAATCAAAGTATCGTAAAAAACCTTTGAAAGAACACAGATAATATTTTTAACTTTAATTCAGTTAATAAGTTAATTCACATTAACAATTAAGAACAGCGTGTCCTCTTAATCTACTAATAAAAGGGATAAACTAAACATTTAGTGAAATAGGTAAAATAGAGAAAAGATTACGACATATTCAAATGTGGAAATATGGAAGCATCTAGAGAAAGGCTCACACAAGGGGGAGAGGGTACTGGGGCGTGAACTTTCGAGGGGCTTGGTGTTCGTACAAATAACTCCTTCAATATATTATATTAGAAAAATGTTTTAAATATTTTTTAATCAACTTTAAAATTATATGCGATTATTAGGGCTTATGATTATAACTTAAATATTATGATATCACACCAATGAAATTTTCTCTCTTTTCCAAAATAGTAATCAAAATTGATTTATTTATAAAACGTTATCACGTGATATTTTTTTTTCGTAGTAATTTAGTTGTGTAATATTAATGAAAAAATATTTTTATAGTTATATGTTAGTTCTTATCTATATATTATATTTTTATGTTATTTTCAAATATTTATTTTGTGTAAACGTGCAGTTCTACGCATAGACATAAATATTATAAGTTGTTTTATTCCGATTATTCGACCTCAAAATATCCTTTTATAAACACAAATCTAGATATCAGAAAATAAAACCGAAAGAAGAAAAAGCAGTTTTAAACACTCAATTAATAAGTACATTTTTTAAACCAAAAAAGGTGAAAAAATATACACTCTAGTCTCTATTGAAACTATACTATTTAAAAATGAAAATGTAGACATAGAATATCCTGCTAAATAACCTATTTTGATTCGAAATATTTCCAAAAAAGAAATTTGTGAGCATAAAAATACAAATCCTACAAACAAAAGCGATATTCACGATTATCATATTGAGTATTAAGTATAATTTACAATAAAATACAAATGATACGTAGATATGCGAACTGAGCTAAACTTCTCGTATCTGATATATTAAAATAAAATAACAAAACAATGAAAATATAACATAATAAAATTAACGTTAATAAACTAATAGTATACACAAATCTAAATTATATAACTATAACATATTAATATATAAAAAAAAACAAAAACAAAAACATTTTACATTACAAATTACGATCTTATGATTATTACACATAACAACATTTTAATATTTGATTTATACACTTATATTCACTCAGGTCAACCTCAACTTTACTTGGTAATTTTTTTATATTATATTTATTAGTTATGTTCCTTATATGGTTAGAATATAATTCACAAACATTTTTTTACTTGGCTCTTTACATTATTATCTAAATTGTTAAAAATTGTTTTACACACGTGATCAAGAGAGCTTCTTCAGCTACTAAGGGATGTAAATGGAATTTTTATACATTTTCCTATTCTCTTTTTTATAATTTCTTTATCATTTAAACTTTACCTTTGTATAGATTTAATTAGAATTTGTCTTATATTTAATTTATAAACAGATAATGTATTTTTTGTAAATTTAAATAATTCCGCTGTTGGATATGATAATGGAAGGGAGAACGCTACTTTTATATCATATTTTTGAGCAATATGAATTGCGGCTATTTCTGTCCTATTTGTTCACCCCAAAACAGGTATACCATATAATATAATTGAATGACACAGAATCATGTACATAGTAGTTATTTTTAATTTATTTAAAAATCAAATTTTGTAAATAAAACTGCTAATCTCCTCTTTTTATTTTTAATATTATGTATGTGATCAGACCATTTAAGTTTGTGATCCATTGTCACCCCTAAATATTTAAATGAAATTACTATTTTCATTGGTTTGCAGTCATAACTGCTGAATCTATACTGAAACTATGGACTATAAAGTTATAATCAATAGGAAGCTGTGTGGTATTAGTAACTATTGGCATACACACTGATTTATTAATATTAAAGGATAATAGGTTCTCTTTTATCGTTTTCCTTCACATTTTTCAATTTTATTTGTATAATATGATTCTTTAGCCATCCTGATAAAAATCGTTAATTTATTTCTATATTTTTTATAGTAAGTTACTAATTTATTATTTGTTGGATCCTTTTTAGTTTTAATGTTAAGTTTACCTCTATATTTTAATGAAGTCACCATACCAATAATTGGTAATTATATTATATAATTATACCACAATTATTGTGATCCATAATTTTGACCTATGCTTATTTTTTTGTGTATGAATTTTTGAAATCATATAACTATTCAGTATACTAGTATATAATTGTTAAAAATATTTAATACTGTTGTTGTATTGTTAGTTTCAAATAATCCGTTCCATTCATTAGTAGCTAACCAACTATTTGTCTTTTTATAATCTATATATGATATTAAGTTTGGATAATTACCTGTGGATTTGTTAATAACCTGTCTATTTTTTAAACTACACATTGTAGTATAATGATTAATAATGCTAGTTTTGATAACTGTTAAATTTAAATTAACATTCCTACTAAATATATAATCAATGCATGATTTATTGTCATAACCCACTCTAGTATGCGTATTTATATTGAAAATAAATCCATTTGATGATAAAATATTTGAGTAATTTTCTGTAATAAGTAACGTAGGTTCTTTTAATATGTCAATATTAATATCACCAATTCAAATACAATTTTTATTAATTACTCTTTCGATCGGTACTTTTGCTAGCTCAACTAAAAAACCGAATATATTAGTTTGCGGTGAACAGTAAGAAGCTAATATGGTTATAGACTTATTTTTATTCTTTAGATTTATTTTTTAACAACTAACTTCAGAAAATATATGCACTTGTTCTACCGAAATAGTATGTTTGTTGTTTATATAAATAATAACTTGATTTGTTTGACCATTGTTTATGGTCACATAAAAAACATATTAATAACATATTAACGATAATATTCGTCAAAAAAACGATTCTAGCAAATCCTTCTAATATCGATAACGTATTTAAAATGAGAAAAACTATGTATAAAGATTGTAATGGTAAAAAATTTTTTGAATTTTTGTTATAATATATAAATAGCTAATATAGAGAAAAATATCCACGGGATTGGCCTATAGTACCTTATTAAAAAAATAAAAACATTTTCAATTTATACAGGATATATTTATGAATTTGTTGATGTTTTATTTTTTAATTATATCTACTCCTATAATCTATACATAAAACTAATATTTAAAGTACCTATGTTCATGTCAAAAAAATTAATTTTTACTTAAGATGAGTCCGGATTTAGTTTTGTACCAGAGCCAAAAATGTGATGTGGGGGCTCTAATCTAGAGTAAAACATATTTACTAGTAATTTAAACTTGTCAAGTTTTAACGGTATATCTCTGGTCGTTAGGAATTTCCATTAGCGAAGGAGTGCCCGTTTTATTGATGAGATATCTATATTTCATCGACTGCTTATTATTGTTATTATCAATATTATTTTTGTGTGTTATGAAACGATTAATTTATCGATGTATATCCTTATCGGGTTAATTTTATTATTATCATTTTAAGTAGTTTTTTTATTTAATAAAATTTTTTTAAAAAGAGTACATTTTATAAATCAGTGTTTTATTATTATTGACCTACGCGACCTCCTGGTTGAGAAACGCTACTCTAAACTCATTAAAATACACATCTTTAAAATTGTAGTAAATTATTTTAATTTTATTCAGTATTAACATGTAAAAACAAAAATTAAATACATTTATACTAAAGTAAGTGTACATTTATGTCTTGGAAATAAAAACTGAATATGTATTTACAAAACTCTATCATACTCTAATCTTCGTAAAAATCCTTTGTAGTTATTGTGTAATTAATAAATAAAAAAGAATACAATGATTTAACTTTATAAATTTATGATAATAATTTCGAAAACGAAAATTCCGTTTACAATATTATAAAAACATATTTTAGTATGATGTAGTGAATGCTTGATAATGGTAATGGAACATCAATGTTGCGTTTGAAAAAAAATAAAGAACTAACTTGGACTATTAGTTAATAATTATTATCCTCAATGTATTTTGGGCTCAAATTAACCATTTTATTAGAATGTAAAAAAATTGTAATTACGTATGTGGTTACCGATAAATTTGTAGATAATTGGCCACGAAAACTGCACGATATGTTTTTTAACTAACCTAACCTCGTGTTATTTATTTTAATGAATATAATGGATGTGTAAAATTCAAATTCAATGATTTATCATTGTATAAAAAAAAAAAAATTCTAGACTGGTATTTATCAGATTACATCAAATTTGATATCAAAAACATATCATTAATTTCATGATATGTTTTTGATATTTATATAAGTAATTCAAATTATTATGAGTATTATAGTAGCAATAGATTTAATTTTTGCCAAACCTGTCGTATTTATTATAATAATAAATGTTTTACTACAAAATACTTATAGTTTCTTAATCTAAGGTAAAAAAAAATAATTTTTACAAATTTCTAACTATAAAATATTTTGCATAAATTTTTGAGAAATTCTAACCCTATCAAAGTAAAAAAAATTTTTATTGAAAAATTAACAACTTATGATGAAGAAATTAAAAAAAATTTTGTTTTACAATAGCATTGAATTATATCAAAAACATACTTTCTAGAAATTCAAAACTTTTTGAAATAATGGGTTTAAACACTTAAATATACCATAGAGTGTATAATATGTTATTTTTCATTTTAAAACTAAAAAATTCGTTAGGTATGAAAATTAATTTTCTCGTATAATAATAATATCATATTATATAACACGATCATGTATCTATGTTAACAAATTTTTCAGCATCACAAAACTTGGTAACTTTTGACGTCAGAGGAAATATTTTTTATTTTATTTAAATACATTTTTATATACATTTTAATTCTTATCAGATGGAATCTTTTTCATAGAGAATATTATAATAATGTATATATATATACAATGCTGCAATGTCACGTTGATGGAAACAAACATTTTTTTTTACCTGGTTATATTTTCTTTTTTTTTTTTTTTTATAGTTATTGGTATTATGAAAATATTCTTCCCCTGAACAGCCCCGCGTGGTTGTAGAAAGAAATGAAGCGCAAACGACACGAAATTGACAAGAGTGGTGGTGGTAGGCTGGCGAGCCGGTGAACTTCGGTCGGAGATGGAACGGCGGAAGCGCTTCCACGTCGTGGTCTCCTTGGAAACGTTAACCGAAGCCATTTTTGGGCCAATAACTATACATGTAAGTTTTCTCTCTTCCTCTTTCCTCCAATTTATAAATGCGCATGTATATATAAATAAGTTAACGAGGGGTGTAAAAAAAAACGTAATAACTCAATTTTCAGTTCAATAAGCTAAGAGCGTTTGTTGCTTTTACTATTGCTGCCACTATTCCATGCCAGGATAAAGATAATTTTTTTCAACAAAATCTAACAACTTTACCGATGCTCACGTACCAATAATGACGTAATATTTTTAATTGAATTCAACAGTCCAAGAATTCTGTGACATATAGCTCGACAACTGTCTTACAATATACTTAAATTTATCTATATAATATATGTTATAACTTATAACACGCATTATATGCATAATTCCCAGTTATAGTCGTTACAGGGTATGTAGTTTATTCATCTCAGCTGTGGCCTGTGGATATATATTACAAAAGTATATTGCTAATAATATACTATTCATATTATTATAGTATTATGATTTATGTTTTATAACTTATAAGTATAAGATTAGGTAAGTACCTAACTTGACCTAAATATATATATATATATATATATCAAATGACAAATAAAATACTATCATTAATTCTTCTTCTTTTTTTTTTTATTACATTTTTAAGACTTTCTTTACATGTGTCTAATAGTATAAAAAAGATATAATATTTATGTAAAAAAGTTTTCTGTCACTTTAATAGTGTTACTTTTTAAATTCAAAATTTATTCGTACCTACTTTTTAACTTCATTATTCTATTTAATAAACCGACAAAATTTTAATTTATTAATACAACATGAAAAAACATAACACACTACTTTTAATTTATTGAAAAAATTGTTCGATGAAAGAATAGTAACACTATGTTTTTTGAAATTGTGTTTAATATGTCTTGTTATTTTTTCTTTATTTATTAACATCATAATACTATTTTTTTCAGAAGACTTTTATGATGATAAGAACATAATTTTCATCACTAAACAATTTTAAATAAAATTAAATAATATAAACAATGGTAATTATAATTATCTTTTATTAAGAAAATCGTTAGCATTGTTGAACTACGTCGAAAAATCTTAAAAAGAAGGAGAAAACTGTTAGGTACTTTAAAATTATATGAGATAATGCTTAATCCGTTCATCATTAGGGTAGGTTTCATTAAGAAACTTACAACGAGTAAGAAAAAATATAAAGTAATAAAAAAAGAAAGAAAAAAGTAATTGAAAATAAAGAACTACGATCTTGTGGCGGGGATACAGAGTAGGGTGAGAATAACCTCAAGTTCTTTGCGGATAAAATAATAATTAACGAACCGAGCAACCAGACGAGTTTTATTATTTTTTGCATCAGTTCATTTAAAGTTTTAAAAGTTTTTTTTTTATGTCGGTGAATCCACCGTTTAGTGACAAATAGTTGGGAAAGGCTCATTTTTATATTTTTATCAACCTGTTGAACTGTATTTTTAAATCTTTGACCACACCAATAAATATCCCTTTCTCGCAGTACACTTTATAGATGTATAATTATAATATTTATATTCACCTTTTTTTTTAAAATTATTTTAAAGAAATATTTCTGAGTATGAACTTGAGATTTTCCATTGAATTAATAACAAAAATCTGACAGGTCTACTTAACAACTGTCACATATTTAAATTACATATATATATATATTTATATATAATTACAAGTAAGTCGTAGTAAAACCAGTTGCCTGTGATTTCATGCTGTTTAGTAAATGTTTTGTTAAATAAATTATTTGCTTACGATTAGTTATCAAACAAAAAACAAAAGTAATAAAATATTCCTAATAATATAAGTTATTATTAATAATAATATGTGCTATGTACTCAAAACAAAATAGCCGATGGCAAAAAATAGTTGTACATTTTTCAATTTTTTAAAATATTCTTTTCAATTTTTGATATATCTTAACCTTAAGGCAAATTGTTTACAACTTTATTAATAATAATATTGAACAATTTTATTGTTGATAGCTAAAACTAAAATAACAGAAACAACCTAACAACAGGGCTTACAAATGTTATAATGACGTTATGATTATAACGTTAAATTAAAACGATTGAAATTTATAAACGTAATTATAACGGAAAATGATAAACATGAATAATTAAAGAAAACAAAACAAAACATAACGATTAATATGATATATTATCAAACAATTATATTTTGTTATATTTAGTATATAATTAGATAAAATAATAAAATTCCAATTATTTAGTAGTTATAATTTATAAAATATATTAATTATTTTAATTTTGAATAACGATAAACTCAAAATTTGTATAATATTTAAATTTTAAATAACAAATTATAAACAATCCATATTATAGTAAGATATATAATAATATTATAGATAGATTAGTCGATTAGTGTAAATTTAATCATGTAGATATATCAGTTGTTACCTCATCACTAAAAAAAAAGTATACAAGTATCTTTACTTTTTTAAATTAAAAGATTATATTGTAATAATTTAATTTAGATGAAAGTTTTGTATTTAAAAAAATTATAGATTCAGAAATATTGTAAAAAAATATTTGATTACTTAATAAAAATTTAACTTGGTATTAACTATTAGCAAGGCTTATTATTAACTTATTATTCAAGTAATAATGCAATATATTATGCATTAAGTATAACACAAAACTGTTGACATAATAAAATACACTAAAGGATCATAGAATTCAGATACATAGAAAAACTTAAACGTTTAAATTATATTCATAAAACTTATCTGCAATATATATATATATGATATGTATTACCATTGCATATAACATTGTATACTGTATAGTAAGTAAATAACATGAATTTTTAACTACAAAATAGTTTGCGAGTATTTATAATTACAAAGAAATAATACAAAATTCTAACTTCAAACGCATATTGTTAAAAATATTTAGAAAATTTATTTTTAATATTTTTATACACATAAAAGAACAACGTATGCGAAATTTCGTAATAAAGTTTCAAGAATTTTGACCCAGCGAATAATTTTTAATCGACATTTATAGGAAAAAAATAAAAAAAATTTCTGACGTCAATAAATAGCTCAAATATTTTGATGATTGTATCGTAAATACTATAATATTTGGTGAAAATTTCAAGCATCTATGGTTATACGTTTTAAAGTTATGTAAAAAACACAAAATAAATTTTGTCAAAAATTGAAATTGAGTAAAAATTCCAATTTTTTTTTCATTTTTTTACCACAGTTATTTAAAAAAGAACTAAAAATTTTTAATTTTGATTTCTTTAATTAATATAAACAAAATTCTATTTTCTATTCAAAACCATCTTCAAAGTTGAAAATTTTAACATTTTATTGCTTACTTATCGTTTACACATACACAAACAAACAAAAAAATCACACATTATTGTGAAAATTATATAAATAATATAATATATATATATATATATTATTTATAGTAAACTCAATATTATTCTTTTCGCTAAGAATCTAAAATTAAAAACAATTTTGTATAGATGCATTCAAATTTTGTAAAACTGAATTAAAAAATTTAAGAAGTTTACTAGATTATTTAATATACAATAATATGCAAAATCCTTGTTTCTAACATGGTACCGTAGTCGTGATTTGTGAATATTAATATGTTTTAGTATAACTTATAACTTATATATTATATTATTATGTTCATTGTTTAGTATTATATTATCAATACATGACAATATTTCCGTTGTAATAAGTAGACTTTATTATGATATTGTGATAAAATATTACAACATTGAAATTATAGTTATCATAATACCGTTATTATAAAAAATAAAATTAATTAAGTTATATTTAGCACTTATTATTATTTATTACAAATAATGTAATCGGTATGTAGTGCATACTAAAAGGTCTGCTAATTAAACAGTTCAATTTTTATGATAACTGACTTATTAAGATATTGTACAAATGAACAATAGCACCTCCAACAGATTACATTTTCTTTATTTTTATGAATGAATTTTTTATAAGCGTATTAAAAGGATAACTATTATAATCATTTTTTATTTTTTCTTTCAGAAAATTAAATATAAAAATTTTAAATTAGGAGATTTCAATTAAGTTTGAAATATTTATCAACATCTTTGAATTCTCAATTTTATTTGTCTATTACTTTTTGGCAAATTTAACATATTTAAAAAAAATTTTCAAAATAAACTAAAATTTCAACTACTAAAATTTTTTTTATTTTTTATAGAATGTGTAAAACAAATCTGAATTTAAAAATTAAAAGTTGATACTCCTAAAATGTGTTTTATATTTATAATCCTTATTAATATTTAAAAGTCAGAATTCAAAAATGTTCAACAGGGAAAAAGAAAAAATACCATTTCTAAACATATTAAATACCTTATATAACCTATGGCTATACTTTTATACCAAACAAAAATATAATTTTACATTATATTATTTATATACACTTACAAAAGGACAAAATAAAATATACTAAAAACGTTTTCGAGATTCATTCTTAACTCACTATCTCAACGCCATACACTGCTAATCTAATATATCACGATCAAAATGTATAAATAATGTATTAAATAATAAATATCAATAAATATAAAATCTTTGCCAGCATTAAGCCCCAAAAACCATCTCTTCAGCCCGTTTCACCAAACCAAAGTTAGAGTAAACGAGGGTAGATTTAGAACGGTCGGCGATAATAATATAACCACCGTGTACAATGCTTTCGATTTTTTTATCTTTCCCTCCGTCTGCATCTCATTTTGAATGCATGCCCCGCGTCGTAATATATACGACTATCGCATCTCGTCTTGCATTTCGTTCGTGTATAATAAATAAATATATAAAATATATACAAGCACGCGGTTCTGGCGTTATTGCAAAAAAAACCAATTTCACTCAGTTTAATGGAAATATTTATGAGATCTACCGGGGCGCCATTAGTGATGGGAAAAATGCGACAGCCATTGAAAAAGTAGGGGAAGTAAGTGCAGATGTGATGATGGTAAGGGATGTTGAGGGAGTGGAAAATGCGTATGGCATGTTTCAGCTAAGCGTACTGAGGGTATATTATATAGTTTGAGACGAGTGGGTACGAGAAGTATATAAGTTGGAATATAGATATCTATAATACCACTACTGGTATAATATACTATATAATAAATATGTATACATATATACACCTACGGCACTTCTTCTATTTACGTAATTTTATGAGCAGACGCGATCAGGTGAAAAGTCATAATAGGCGGGACCGCAAAGTCGTTGGTTCTCAAAAATGAGAATTAATGGCACAAGCAACTAAGAAGTTTGGAATTGACTAAGGATAGAAAAAATTACGGTAGCAAATAAAAACTGTAATGGCGGCTGCTACAATAGCAGTGAAGAGTATTTTGCAACTATGAAAAAGCTCTTATTTTTGAAAATTTCATAAAAACTTTCAAAAGAAACAATACATATTGTATACTATTTACACAGTAACTATTGATTCATAAGAGGTTTATTCAAAAAGTCGTTATTATTTTAACAAACTTCGTTTACATCGCAAACATTAGTAAATTTATTGTTAAAATATATAAACCTATGGTAATATTAAAAGAAAAAATAATTGCTTTGATAGGAATATCAAAAAATATATCATGAAATATACTTATGATATAGGCTGACAGACTATCTCCTTTCAAAATCATTTGTTATAAACAGTTTTGTACACGAATACAATGATATACTATTGAATTTAAATTTAACACATCCATAATAATAACCTACCTTTCTCCCTCGCCAATTATTAAGAAAATTACTGGAAACTTTTACTCGCTAGGTAGATTGAAAATCGAAGCATTTATACTTACTCTAAAGGTAATGATAGATTGGACAGATACAAAAAAACCCATGATTATAAAATAATTACATTTATCGCTCTGCTCTGAATTTAGAATTTCTATGTATAAAATTAAATTTTACATGTAATGATTTTTAAAATTAATTAATACAGTAATCGCCAAGCTTTTTTAGCCTAAATTTACATATTTATTTATTGTATCACCAATAGAAAAAAATATTTTTACATTACTCGGAAATCGATTAATGTATTGAAATGAATCAATTTATATAAGATTCCTATTTTTATGACATCTCATAAAGTATTTATTATATTTTTATTCTTTTAGAGGTAATTTTAAATATTGTAATTATAATTTTATAGCATACTTACATTAGTAGAATTAAAATATTATTTAATTATTGTTGAGAAATCTAGAAAGTTATATTATTATTTATTTATAAGTTATAACTATAGATCATATAGTTTGTTGTAAAAAATATAAAATTTCAACTAATTCTTACTACTGATTTGATGTAAATAATTTCTAACTTTGGCTGAATTATTTTTTTTAACAATTATTAAAAGAAAAATTTGGATGTTTTGCATCCAACAAAAAGATATGACTGGACATCGGATATCCCAAAACTTGAAAAGTTGGCAACCCTCCGAATTTTATCATATTTAGGTGTGTATTTAATTACTAGTTACTAATTATCTACGTATTATTGTTTATTTAGATAACACCTGCAGTTATCTACAGTCTACACAATTATTCTATTGGTTTCTATACTCGATTTAATCAACTATCAATGACCGTGTTAATATGCATATATTAAAATTACTATTTGTAGTTTTCATTTACCAATAAATGCAAGATATCTATAAATCCTATCTTGTATTTTTGAATCATTCAAATGTAGGTATGCTCTTCGAGCCGCCACTAATCTAACCTTCGAAATAACAATTTTTCTAATACGATTTTTTTTTTTTTTTCGTAAAAATTCAAAACATATTAACCATAGAAGTTTGTAACATTCCACTTTTTCAAATATTATTTTCTGAACTGGTGTGGAAAACATTATGTAAACTGTGTGTACTAAAACAATATTTAGCCGACCGTTGATGAATTAAGACTTTTTTTTATTTTAGTTTAATGGATAAACGGATACGGTATACTTTACCAATAATGTGTGGTACGGCCACCGTAATGAATTTTTTTTAAATACAATTGTTTTCCTCTGTTCCTGTTAAACATTTATAATAATATTATAATAAATAATAAAATAATACTGTGGATTATATGCATATATATATATATATATATATGTAAATATAGTGTATATGGTAAATCTATTGTTCCCCACCCTATCCTTCTCTGTCATCATAATTATACCAACCTTTACGTCTCGTGTATTATTTAACTATAGGACCGTTGACAACATAAAGTGCTCAGCTATTTTACATACTATATATATGGCTAAATAAAATTATAGGTATAAAAAATATCATTTATTTTTTTTGATCTTGTATATACATATACAATACGTTATAGTCAGGAAGAGAGACGCACTATCCTATTCACCCGCGAGAGAACAACTGCGTGGCATGGGGAGCTAAAAGAACTCATCGTCCAATTCAAATTTGTGCATTGTTTATAATAATTTTTTTTGTTTCCCACACACCCGTTTGTATATATATAGATTAATTTAGACAAAAAAAATTATATTTCAGCTGCTTGCAGATTCTCTTCTTGCACCTTCATGGTATGGGTTTTTCCCCGAATTGAATTTTTTTTATATATACAGTATTATGTACAGTGCATGCGATTAATATTATATAATAGAAAAGTTTTTAAATTTTTTTTTGCATCCAAAATTAACAAATCCTTTTAATTAAACCGGATTTTATATGCCGATTTTATATTTACTATACGTTTCACCTTTCAAACTCTAAGCTGGATGTTTCAAAGAATATACGTTATACGAACACCTCTTGATTTATTAAATAAAATAAATATCAAACCGGAAAGGGAAAATCCAGGGGTTAAAGTGATAGTGGGACGCAGGGGGACTCATTACCCAGAATCCCTACTTCTAATGGTGGTTAAAAATAGTTCCTTTAAATAATTATTCGTAAGGTACACCAGAATGCTCCAATTATAACCAATCATTAGTCAATATAATTCAAAATTCCGTTGAGATTAAATCCTAGTTTTTACATTTTTTTGCTTTGCTTTTATATTAGATATATTTAATATAAACTACGGACTATCTAATATATATGCAAAAATAATTTATTTGATTAGTCATTGTAAATTACTATTCTGTGATTAACCTTAGCCAATAATATAATGATATTATGTAAAATTGATATTTATATATATAAATAAGTAAATTGTGAATATGTGATTTTTTTTTAAGTAAGTTCACTTCAATATCCATAGCATTTGGATTTTTTTTCGTGTACACCTTAAAGCATTAAAAACACTATATTTTTATAATACGAGTATAATTATTTTTTGTTTGGCTGAGATTTTTGGTTTCCTCAAAAGACAACCACTACTTACAATTTAATATTATCAGAAAAAGTATTTTCTTTCAAACTATTAAATTCATATAAAATACTAGTTATTTTTGATTTAAATTGTTCATAAAATAAATGTTACATAATCAATGTTTACACATCACATATATTATTATTTGCATTGGACA
This sequence comes from Melanaphis sacchari, assembly GCF_002803265.2. Lineage (NCBI taxonomy): Eukaryota > Metazoa > Arthropoda > Insecta > Hemiptera > Aphididae > Melanaphis > Melanaphis sacchari. Next base: position 50,217 of record NW_020271193.1, read on the forward strand.
TTATACATAAAATGATATATGGAACGCTTAAAACTACATGGAGATATTAGTCCCCCTGGATTTTTTTTTCCCACTTTAAGCCCTAGATAATCTGTACACACTCTAAAAAACACATGCGTGTAAATAATAAATATAAAATATTATTGTACACATACAACTATACTTTTACAATACAATATACATATAATCATATTATTTATTATAGTAATCTTTTTTTTTCAAAATAAATCTAATAAAACCTTTTGCTAAACTAAATCAAAAAACTCAAAACCTATCAAATTTATAATATACCAGTCTATACATACGATATAAGTATATAAATATTATAAATATATGTATATTACATACTCATATAGGTTTTATACATACAATATCCTTATAAATCTAAATAAATAAATATGTACTTATTATTAATAAACTGAAGTATAAAACTTTATTTTGTATAAATACTTCATTATTACCGGATAGATAATATACAATACACCAGGTTTAGTAAAGTTATATTATACCTACCTAACCCATAATTTGATCATATTGATAGGTGATATTGTATATTTTAACCTATCTTTTTACAAATGTCTAGTTTTCCCCACGTTTGTGTAATAATTAGGTACAAACGAATGTTTCTAAGAGTTGTATTTGAATGTCTACTTATTATATTCGTTTTAAATAGTAAATATTATTTTAAATAAGTTTTCCTAATCTAAATTTTTTTATTTCTATATCCTATAAAAAAATTCTACAGTTTCTCTTACCGGAATTACAAGATTCCTTATGAAATTCAATTTTAATACCCAAGACCCAACTATTATTTTATCAAATAAAAATATTTGTATGAATAAAATGTATTTATCATTTTAGGTATAATAAACTTGGAAATATTTTTAAATCATGTTCATTTTAAATATACTCTTTTATAAACCATTTAGACCAGAAAGTATTCTTAAATACAGAATATTTTCTCAACAAGATATTTTTTCAGGTAAATATAATATTAGAGCTTTTAATTTTTTTTTTCTTAGAAAATCCTTTATTCCAGAGAACATATGCAAAATATTTAAATGTGTACACTTGATGTGTATAATTCAAATTAAATATTTCCGCCAAAATTATGAATAGACAGTGTACTTGTATATAACAGTGGCGAGTTTAGAATTTTATTAAAAGAGGAATATAGGTTCGCAAATATATTTTTTTCGAAGGTGGAGAAGAGGGGAGTTTGTTGCACAAAAATATTTGAGAGTTAATATTATTAGTAAGCACACATATATATTTATAAAACTGTTTTTTTTAAATAAAAAATGGTAACAAATAAAAATATTTAAAATATACAAATTTATATGTAGGACGTAGTGTCGTAGTAGTATAAAAAATGTATGATCTACCGTGTAGGTACACACAATAATAATTAAACCTCTAAACCAGTTAATTTTTAAATTTAAAAAAAAAATTACTTTAAGAGTTAGTAGGGAAAAGAAGTCTTGAACTGTTGAACATTGAACATAATCATAAGTTGGTGACAATCACCAAAATAGTGCATTAGTGCAAGTGTTAAGTGCCGAATATAGTGTGTAAAAAGTTATACTGGAATAAAAATAAAGTAATGCAATAATAAATGGTAAAAATAACTCAAATTTTTGCGTCATAGTTGTTATCTGTATTCTTTTGTACAATTGGAATTATTTAGAAAATCGAACAAAACAAAATTTACATATATATATATTTGTCTATTACAATATTTGTTATTACTTCTAACATACCTATTAGTACCTCATCCTGCAATATGCTTTAAATTACATTTTTGATACATTATAACATTTATAATACAGAACTATAGAAGTATAAAACGAGTTGCCACTGAATATTCAAATACTGTATTATATAATGTCTATTATTACAAATCTACGAGTTATTACCTCATAAAAACGTTCAAATGCTTATCATTAAAAACATAGTATAGCTGGATGGTTATTAACAATATTTTACGATATAAGACTTTTCGATCATATTTATCAGTAAGTATTGTATGGACTACAAGCATTGACCATAATATTTTCAAGATTGCTTAGATATTTAATAAATATTATTTATATTATAATAAAATATAATATTATTTTTATTAATTGTATTCTGTTATTTCTGTAAAATTATCTGATATTACTACAAATTTATAAAACAATATTACTCCTAAAACACTAAAAAAAAAAATCAAGGAAAGATTTATCAGTTATCACCCACAAATCCCTTTTCCCCGTAAATACACTACTGCTTTATAGTGAATTAAATTTATCAGAAGCCATATGCCTATTAGCGGATCTAGGATTTTTTTCTAGAGGGGCTCAAAATTTATTATATTATACATCGTATCACGAAATTTGTAAGTACTTAAATATTTATTTTAACTCTAAATTTAAGAATTTTATGCTAGGCCTTAGAAATATAATATAACTGTCAATGGGGGGAGACGGGCACTTTTGAATCCACCACTATAAGCGCCCATGTAGATTTGTTTTTTTTTATTAATTTACCTATATATTAAGTTATAAAAAGAAAGCTAAGAGTTTTTTAAATATGTAATCTATTTATCTCTTATGTTATAACAAAGTTATGACATTTTTATAATAAATATTATATATTCATACTTATAATAAGACGTCATCTACATTATCTAATTATTATAATACATAAAAATTATAAAAATATAATATCTATTATGTATATTTTATACTTATGCCTAGTCTCATGTATATACTATAGATCAGGGAGTCACCAATTTATATTTTTGAAGGGCCACATTAGGAATTTGTAAATTTTTTGTAGACCATTAAAACTCTAATCACATATTTTTAACATATAATACATCGATAGGTATTATTTTAAAATTGGATATAATGAGAACACTATAATTTTTATTTATTGTTTGCTATTGTTTACAAACAATAAGATCATAATTAATATTACAAATATTTGAAAAAAATTTAAATAAAAATTAATTATATATAAAATAAAAATAGAAAATTGTTTAATGATATTACAAATATTAAAAAAAATTATTCTTTGTCTTCGGGCCGGATACAATTTATTCGGTGGTCGTATGCGGCTCGCGGGCCGCTATTTAGTAACCCCTACTATAGATCTTATGTTCACTTCTATATGTAGATGTCTAACCTAACCTAACCATTTCATAGGAGCAAATAAACCAATTTATTTTTTATAGAATATTATATATTTGGATTATATTATTTTCTTACATCGTTTTTTTTACATTAGTTTTTGTATTACATATCAGAAACACCACGAAAATAAAATATTGAATAATTATACATATTTACCTACTATTAAAACTTACAATAGATGACTTTATTTTGAGAGATTTAGTATAGTTTTGAGATATCTAAATGGAAAAATTATGTTTACTATAAATCATACTATTATACGTACGTATTCTAATATAGGTTAGGTTAGGTCCTATACAAAATATTATTACCTAATTATTTAATCAGTAAATCAAGTATCATTAAATATTATTACGGTATAACAGATAAATATGATAAATATAATATATAATAAATACTATTTGGGTGTTAAAATAGTATGTTTTTCTGCTGGACGATAGGAGCGCAGTAACCAGCGTTTATCAATACAGAAAAACCCATCGGTGGTGATAGTTATCAGTGCGGGGCATGTAAAGTGTAAACCATTTTCGTCAATAAAAAAACTCCCGGTCGGCGCCGCGTGGTTTATATATAAAACACATATATTATAATATACATCCAACGGCGTGGTTTGCCATTGTTTGGGGGGGAAAAGGCGGACCACGCGTGTGGGGTTCTCGGCGGTGGTGGCAACGACGGAGAAGGTTTGATCGATAACACGAACACACGAGGGGAAAAAAGCTCGTGCGGGTGCGTGTGCGTATTATAAATACATATATATATACATATTCAAAATATACGATATACCTATGCATATATACTGTGTATATTATATACATTATACGAGCTTACATGACAAACGATGGGCGTGGGAGGGAAAAAGAAAAAAAAGAAAAGAGAAGGAGAAAAGAAGATAAAAAAGTAAGAGAGGGAGAAAGTAAGGAAGGATAGAGAGAGAGAAAACTGCAAAATATGGCTGGCTCGGCGAGACCACAAGGGTTGTGCGGGGTGGATGTTGATGGTGGCGGCAGTAAAGTCGCTGTCATCATCGGGATCGTGTGTGTGTACACATTTATGTTTATAATACATTTACGATTGTGTATGTGTCTGAACTCGAGGGTGGAAATACACAGTATGTATATATAAAGGGTGTACGAGTACACGTGGTGTATGTGAAGGTGGAGACGACGGGGTGTCCCAGCAAGAATATCGAGAGTAGAAGTAAAAAAAAATATACGGCTGTTGGTTAATGCAAATGTGAAATTTTCCCGGTGTTTTCTTATCGCTATAAGTTGTTCTCCGTCTCCACTACTCCCACCTACACCACATATTTTGCTTTCTGTTCTGCTCACTATGTCTCTCTATCTCATCGTTCGTGAAACCTGCACGCTTGCGTAGTAGGATGTCATACAATACGTGTATAGTATATTATAATATTGTAGCAAGGCATTCAGACTATTTTTCTCTTTATTTACCCGCTCTCACTCTCAATCGACTGATTACTATAAAGGATCGACTATACATAGTCTAAGAGAGACGGTCGAGACATAGAATATATGTTATATTTATTTATTTAATTTGATTTCATATACATATGAATACTGAGACCCATTAAAAAAACTCGTATGGGACCTCAGGAATACATTGTACATACATGTATTACAAACATTATTATTTATTAACAGTATTTTTTCTATGTACGCTTTTTTTTCGTTTCTTAACATATATATAAAATATTTACTTTATTGATATGGTGCGTAAAATAAAATTATGTTTTTTCATCTTTAAACTATGTGCGTGCGTGCGCTTTCCGATGTATTCGATTGCATACCAAATAAATAAACATACATAGGAATGTTTAAATTGCATGCTATCTTACAAACCCCTATCTACCTGAATTTCACGACCTGTATAATTTTAATAAATAAAATAATTTAACTTATTTTTCCACTAAAGGAACGGGCTTTTGTTACATCACAATAAAATATAAAAATATTGGAGAAGGTGACACTTCGAATATTAAGTATAAAATAAAACAATTGTAGTTTACGGTAATCAAGTGAATATATTTTACATCTTTACATAGTATTTCAAATAAATAATAATATTATAAAATTTGATGGAGTTTTTCGATATTTTGAACATAGAATATCATAATTTCAATATAAATATATTATCTATAATAAAATATTGTCTATATTCTATAACTCAGCAGTTCCCAACCTGTGCACCACGGCTCATTCACGAATGAAAAAAATTGTTTATAATTTATAGTAGTTAAAAAAACAAAAATTGTACATGTACAGAATTACTTAGCAAACTCTGCATAATATCTAATAGTGATTCTAATCTGTGTTGATTAATAGACAAATAATACACGCCGCACAAATTTAGATAACATTATATACGCGTGACTTCCTCGGATATTAAAACCGTCATGTAAAACCTGACCTCCGTATCTATTTATCAAAAATTGAACCAGACATTACTAAACTTTTCAAAAATATGCAGTCACAAAAATCTCATTAGTTTTTCACATTCATTTTTAACTTTTATACCAGTTTTTCTGTTTTTTAATATTTGTTCTCTATATTTTCAACTATAATTTTGCAATTAATTTACAATATGTTCAATAAAATTATTTAAATTGGTTATTAATGAGTACTATAGTGTTAATTTGTATCATGTTCTTTGTAGTATTCACGAAAAGGTGACATCGATAAATTTGGACCAACAAAAGGGCACCGTCAGCTAAAAATATTAGGAATCGTTGCTTTATACTCGTATTATTATATTCAACGACATAAATTAGAAATTTGAAAAATTATTATTTTATTTATTTTGTTGTCAGCAACGCTATACGTCCAACTTTTTTGCATATGTAATTCTATTAATTACATTACTAAGTTGTCCATATACTTGCATGATAAATAAACTTATGGGTATATACAGCATGCAATCAGACAAACCCATCAAAGAGGTGACATGAAATTCAAAAACAGCCACACTTTCATATAACCACCCGATGATGTGAATAATATTTCGCTTATATTATTAGACTATGTCAATTAATTTTGCTTGCTTTATTGGTGCGTTTATCTATCGCCTCAACTGTAGTTTTTTGTTATAGTATTGTCATCGGAAAACCGGAAATCGTGGAAAGTCGAAGTAGTATTAGTTACGGTAAAACACGATTGAGCATAGAATATTTTATGCGATGTTGCCACATTTACGTTGCGAACATTTTGTAGTTTATTATTTTCACATATTATTACACCAATTATTAAGATATATCAGGTGCGAGTTGTGAGCCGGCCCAACTTTATCGACAATGTTATCGATTAATAAATTAATTTTAGAGCAAAAAAGTTCTACAGCGTTTTAAACATTTAGCATTGGGGAAAATATAAGATAATTAAGATACAATTCTAAAATTGTTATAGATTATAGAAATAATATCAGTGTTCGATCACCTATCGTCGTGTCACATAAAGTGCGTTTCTTATATAAATACGTATAGTTTCTATATTTTTTAATATGGGTTTAGAAAATATAACTATTATTTTGCCAGAAAGAGGCAAATAATTGGCCCTAGTTAATTTATACAAATATAAATTAATTGGAGAACGAAAAAAAGATAATATTTTAAGATGGAGGTGTACCAATAATAAATGTGTTTGAATAAATATTTTTGTATAATACACTTCAAATTTAAAAATGACAACGTTGCATAGTTTTTTATGCTCAATCGTGTAGGTTTTCTTTTGTATTTTAATTTTCTTTGATACGCCGACAATTTTGCTCAATCGTGTCACAAAAAAGGTGTTTTATGCTCAATCGTGTTACAGCCATTAGTTAGATTTTATAAAACTTCTAAAATGTATTATATTATTATACTTCGTGGCAGCATAAACTGTATCCTCCATATTAAATCGTTGAGAGCGTAATATTCAAGTATTCGAGTTATCGAATTGTAATTCTATTAATTACTAACCATACCGGCACGGCGTCGCCCGTGAAAATAATTGCTGATCAAATATCCTTTAAATTTTCCCTTGACAAAATATTCACTTTAATACAAGGTCGTCCAGTTGATATATTTAGTGGTACCTTAAATCGTGATCACACTGTATATGTATGTAGTACATTTAGATAAGAAGATTCGAGATATTGAAAACTTGTCTAATAAATTTTCGAATTAACAAAATTATTTAAACATTAAATGTTATTAATATTAGAAGGGAAATTTTATTTATTTAAGTTATCGATAATTTAGAATATTTTTACCAATAGTCGACTGTACCTATACATTTTACTATACGCAATGACCAGTGGCGTATACAAGGTGAAACTTCCCTTATCACAAAAATAAAATTTTTATTTAATAATGCTAGAAAAAGTTTAATGCTATACTGCTATTGAGGGCTACGAAACTTGATTATAATATGTTATGGTAAACACTGCAATAGTGCATTATGCGTGTCAATCATTAGGATGAAAGTGTAGCATTGAGATAACCCTATGCAACAAGAGATTACACTGGCACGTGTTGGCAATTATAAGTAAATTGCATCCTGAAGATTGTTCTTCACCAATAACAAGTAGCAAAACAACTCCAAAAATATCTACGAAATGCAAGGACGCGGGCTACAATAACAAGGAACTTATTTCATATATAAAGGAGCAGCAATATCATATGTACCATAGCCGTTAAGACCTAAGCACCTTTAGTCACTTAGCCACTATATTACAATACTACATGTATTTTAGTTATTTTAATATAAACATATTGATATCAATTTAAATTGTTATAATTATTCATCTCAAAACACCCTAAACTTGATTGCTGAAAGTGCGCACGCAACACTGCTATAGAACTTATCTCATAAATAAAAATTATAATAATGATTAAATTCATTTGATATACTTGTAAATTTATTTGAAACAATAACATTAAAAATGAACTTTTCGAACCTTTGATAATAAAAAATAATTTTTCAATATCATTTTAAAAGTACTGATCACATCTAGAGAACTTCGGTGCTAGCCGTGCTAGGATTTAAATACATATCTAGTTATACTATTTAAAAAATATGCAGTTAATTTTAAGTTGCTTATTACACATGTTGGCTATTTTAACCATAAATCTATTTACCTACACTGTTTTACGGCAAGATGATAATTTATAGATTCAAAAGTTGATAACAATAATATAATTAAAATTTAAATATAAATAAAATTATAACATACTATAAAAATAATTAAATATTAATAATATAATAAATGTAATGTTTTCAACAAAAAATAATCAACCCAATATAATATTTATCATAAAATAAATTACATTTATAACAATATTAAAAAACATATCTTGATAATTCTTGAAATTTAGACTTATCAGCCATACTTATCTGTTTCCAAATCGAAAACTTTTAGAATCGTTTTTCGTATACGTTGACGAATCATTGAATTCAAATTTGAATTCATCAATTACAGTGAGCCACTCCACGTTTGGCATGTCTACTGTACAGTGGAGCGATACTCACTAGTCCTGATTTTTTAAACTAAATCATTCTATTATTAATTACCTATGTAAATAATGTATAATAAATTATAATGTAAATTGTGAATACTTAATAGCTCTGTGTACTATTATTGGATTGAACTTGATTCGAACATAAAGTAAAAAATTAAAAAATGTGATTTGGTTGACAATGTAGTATTCAAGTAAGGTAACCAGTAAATACTTTCTAATCATTAGTAATTTATAAGCAACTTTATATCCGCTTTTAAATTAAATCGAGAAGTATGATATAATACTTTAATGGATATTGTGGTATTTTGTACAATACTAAGCTATGATTTTTTTCTTGAAATTATCTTGTATAATAAATAATATATTTTATTTGATATTTTTACTTATTTATATTGAGGTCGTACACTGCATAGGAGTATTTCTAATCGTAAGGAATGACATATTTTGTATTTCTTGTTTTAGCGGTTTTTTAATACTCTAAAGTTAACAATTGGTGGTGACGGCAACAAGCCATAGGCCAGACGCTAAACACAGTACTGTTTGAAGCGCCCTAACCTAACGCTCCACCATCATCTCTGAAATAGATGGCGTTACGGTCACTTTGTTATCATTATATCAATCGGTCTACCATTAATGACGTTTACCGCCAAAATTACACTAAGCAGATACAAGAATATGTACAACATACTATTATCTATCAATGTACAATCGAAAAACGATGGAAATATTATTATAAATTATAATAATTATAATAAAGTCAATAAGTTATACACGTTTTAATGCAATTTTTTACCAACATCGGACACAGCAGCTTACGTTGAACTTATATTTCTTCACCAAAAGTAATTAGTCTACCGTTGGATGTCATGAATTCCGACGATGAAGATCTTAAAGCTTTGGAGTTGTTCCTAGATGCCGAGATCGATAATAATCCCGTAACGACGCAAAAAATCATAAACCATAAAGAGGGTAAGTGTATTTCTCACCCATTGGTTTGTTTAAATACTTATGCACAACAGTGTACAAGAGTATACTATGTATATCGTTTGTGAATCTTGTATATCATTCTGTTTAATATCTTTAGATGTAATTAAAGACAAAGTTGAAAAAAGTAGTCAACTGCTAGAGAAATCTGGAAATGCAGCTGGAACATTTAGTGACTTTTTCAAATCAATGAAGTCGAAAATTGTAGATTTAGATGAAGTGTCAGTTACAAGTGATCCAAAGAAGAAATCCATGTCTAAAATACCAAAATTTGGTTTTGATCCCACCGCAGATCCTGTGTTTGGCTTATGTATGATCAATCCATTGTTATCATCTCAAACAATTCAAGATAGAATGATTGGAAAAATACCGGTACCTGTCAGCCAAGTGAAAAAACATCTGAAGTCTGCAAACAATTCTGATTGGGTTGTAGCTGGAGTTTTGGTAAACAAATCTCTTCCCAAGACCTCACAGAAAGGTACTCATTGCCTTTTTTAGTATAATTATTTTTTTCCTCAAATATATTTTTATTTTAGGTTCTACATTTAGTATATGGAAGATAAGTGACTTAAAAGCGGGTATGAGTACTGTTACAATATTTTTATTTGGCCGCTCACATGCTGACTTATGGAAAACAGACATAGGATTTGTTGTTGGAATACTGAATCCAAAAGGTGAGACTATATAAACTAATGACTATTTTAACCAATCAGGTAATCAAATAAAAATTTTAGTTTACTTTTTATAAACATTGATAAATCACATGACATTCAGTTATATTTTATTAGGTATATCATTTTTTTTTTTTTTTTTTTTGATAAAATAATTTATTCTTAGGTATATTTATTTATTTTATTTATTAATCAATTAACACCTACAAGGGATAAGGTACAGGATTTGACGTAATCCTTCAGTCAATACATTAAAAATAGGGTAGATAGTATATTTCTATATTTTACTTGTATTTGTATATTATATATTCTAATATAGCAGTTCCCAACATTTTTAGCCGACAGTGCCCTTTTGTTGGTCCAAATTTATCGATGATACTTTCCTGTGAATACTTCAAAGAACATGATATAAATTAACACTATAGTACTCATTAATAACCAATTTAAATAATTTTATTGAACATATTGTAAATTAATTGCAAAATTATAGTTGAAAATATAGAGAACAAATATTAAAAAACAGAAAAATTGGTATAAAAGTTAAAAATGAATGTGAAAAACTAATGAGATTTTTGTGACTGCATATTTTTAAAAATTTTAGTTATGTCTGGTTCAATTTTTGATAAATAGATATGGGGTCAGGTTCTACATGACGGTTTTAATATTCGAGGAAGTCACGCGTGTATAATGTTATCTAAATTTGTGCGGCGTGTATTATTTGTCTATTAATCGAAACAGATTAGAATCACTATTAGATATTATGCAGAGTTTGCTAAGTAATTCTGTACATGTATAATTTTTTTGTCTTTTTAACTATTATAAATTATAAACAATTTTTTCATTCGCTGATGAGCTGTAGTGCCCCTGAAATGAACTTGTAGTGTCCAAAGGACACTGCTGTTCTAATAGATAGTCAATGAACTAAATGCTATTTAATTAGATAATTCATAATGGGGAAGTAAAATATTACCAGTTAAGAATAATGTACTGTAATTTGCAAAAGTGGGTACTAATTGTATCTGTATATTATCTTAGAACCATGTTTATGAGTTTAATATTGTTCCATGTGCTTTGTGCTTTATAGTAAATAAATAGTATTTCAGTTCAGTATATAATTTAACAAATACTAAAAATAAGCATTTATTAATGCTATTTAAGTATCAATAATATTTTTTCAGTTCAATAATTAATATTACAATTAGTTTTCCACACATCACGTTTTTATTTATAATTTTTAATTTATTTAACTTGTTTATTGTAACTATTAACTTAATCTTTTCTGTTGGATATAGTTGACATTGTGCTTTTGAATTAAATGTACTTTAAAATGATGTCACTTTATGGTATAGTTTTTTTTATTTTTATGTCTATCCAAGAATTCTTATTATTTTAGTTTAGCCAAATATCTTTGTGACACTTTAAAAATATCACTATTAATTATTTTAAATTTAATACAGTAAATATGTTAATAAAAATTTTTCAATATTTTAATATACTAAAAAAACAATAATGTTAGTAAATAATAATTGTTAAATTCATAAAATATTTTTGGTATTTGTTCTTAGTTATATATTATATATTTTATCTATTTTAAGTTCTATAATTTTTTAGTTAAACTGATTAACTAAAAAAATAATAACATTTTATTTTCTTAATTAGAAATGGATGGTAAAGATAAGAAGGATGAAGTAGTATTATCCATAAATAGTGGTGACCAAGTGATGCTATGGGGCAGATCCAAAGATTATGGGACTTGTAAAGGAATTAAGAAAAATGGAGATAAGTGTGATATGTTTGTAAACATTAATAAGTGTGATGTTTGTACATTTCATGTAAAACGAGAATATATTAAGCATTGTAGTCAAAGAGCAAATATTGGAAATTCTAGACCAACAGCTGCCCACAGCTTACGAGATAAAGTTTGTAGTTTCACTTAATATTTAAACATTTATTAATTTTACTTATTATTTGTTATTATTAAGTATTATTTTTTATTTTTTTTTGTAGGTATTGGGCAAAAATGAAGTGTTTTATGGTGGTCAAAGTTTTGTGTCTACTAAATCCAATCATTCAAAATTGATGAAAGAAGACCAAGTTAAGCTTCAACGATTGAATCCGGCTAAAAAACCAGCATTAAGCCCAATTGAATCTCATACCATATCTCGTACAACTATTGCTAATCGTCGAACTACTGCTATTAAAGACTTTGTTAATGATATAAAAACCAATGAAATAAGTGGATCAGGAAAAAAGAACATTGAACATAAAGAAGCCCAAAAAATGTGTACATTCAAAGAAATATTAGGTAGCTCAGCAAATCTTAAAAACTTTGGATCTCTGCATCCAAAGTGTGCCAAAGTAAATGCATTGAAATGGATTAAATCACATGGACCAATCCAAAAAGAAAATCCCAATTTATTTGAAAAAAGTAAGAATGGTGGTAATAAAAGAAAATTGCCTGAAGATATTATTTTAGATATGGAACAAAAAAAAAAAGTTGCTATTGAAGAAAAAGTTTCACCAAGATTTTTAGAACTAATGAAAGCTACGTCTCAGAACCAAGACCTTATTGATACAGCTCAGCAAGAAGCTGAGGACAAATATTTTGATCAAATGGATAAAAAAGAAAAAATGGAATATAAAATGATGAACACATATAAGGTGCCATGCAAAGCTGTACGTTGTCTAGTATGCAAATATACTTGGTTTTCAGCATCTGAATGGTGTAAAAATGAAAAACATATGTTGCGTGTACTTGACGCTACTAAAAGGTTTTTCAAATGTAATGACTGCAATTCAAGAATTGCTTGTTTGACAATGTTCCCTTTGATTTCGTGTAAAAATTGTAATGGTTCCAAATGGGAACGAGCTCCAATGATGGGTCATAAAAAAGTTGATGAAATCCATTTAAGTATTCGTGGAGACGAACAAACATTCTTGAGCTCTATGCAACCTAAACTCAGTATAGGCTTAATGGTGGCAGAAGAAGATTGATTGACAGTAAAATTAGTTTATTATTCCTTATATTGCTTAATTGAAAAGTTAATTTGTGGTTTTGAGTAAAAAGTATTTAAAATAACTATTATAGATTATATTCTCTAATATACTTATTTAATTTTGTTCTTTTATGGAATTTATTTGTAATTGAATTAATTAATAATATTTTTTTACTAGAAGTAAAACATTACAAAAACTGTTATGAATGTATAAAAATTATTTCTTTATTCAAGTACTGAAAAGGCATATTATAGGTAATATTGTTTTTACCTTTGGAAATTTAAATGCCTGTTCTACGTTTAATGCATTTCCAATATTAATCTCATTTTCAATAAGATTAATGAATCATTATAGCATTAATTTCTTATCTTTATACATGCATTTAAGAGTACTTGAGTATGTGATACTCAAATTATTATATTATTACGATTATTATTATGCAATACACATAAAACTATAGTTTATTAATATGTGAAATTATAAGTTATCTGGTTTATTATATGCTATTTTGTGTGTACTATAAAATAATAAATTAATTCTTATGAATTTATGATCATTGATAAAATTAAATAACACATATTTTAAGATGGTTTTTTTTCTAAAAAGTAAAATATTTTATTAATATTAATTTTGAAAATTTAAAAACCTTACTAGATTTTATTCTTAGTAATAATTGTATTTTTCAATTAAAATAACTGATATATGATTTTTAATTATTCATGTCATTGTACCTAACAAATTACTTACTATTAAAGAACTTACTAAAATCAAATGGCAATCACACTGGCTCGAACAAACCACCAAATTGAGAAAAATTAAAAACTCCATATTCATTTGGCCCAATTTCCTCACGAAAAAAAGAGAAAGAGTAATTATGAACAGACTTCGCATCGTGCATACTCGACTAACCCACGGTTATCTCATGTCAAAAGATGAAAAACCTATCTGCACAACATATGGTACTGAACTGACAGTCCAACACATCTTCACAGAATGCTGACAATTAATACTCAAAGACACTCGATCAGCTGAACATCTCAACCACCTTAGATGCAGCCCTCAGCCCAAATACAGACTCCACACTCCAAATCTTGACTTTTTTTAAGAAAATATGATTTGTACAAATTAATTTAAAATATTATATGTAAGATACCTAATAAAAAAAAAAATAATATAACGTTTACGACTAATGGCCATTGTTGCCGATGTCTTTTGATCAATAAAAAAAAAAATTACTTACTCATGTTCATTATTGTTATTTTAACACTATTGATTTTTCTGGATTTAGATTGAATTATTCTTAGTATTATATAGCAGTAAGTATTACTTATTTTGTATATTCTTCAGTTTATTTTTGTGCCATAATTCTATGTTAATTTCAGTATAGACTTATGACTAAAGACCAGATTTTTGTGCAGCTAAAATCTAAAAAATGTGTAATTAAAATGTTAAAATGTGCAAAAACATAATTTTCATTATAGGTACTTCAAATTTTAATAAGTAATAAGTAATAACTAATAACTGACTTTACAATATTTGATTAAAATGTATAATCATGTACATTTCCAAGTTTTTTTCTTTAAAATTATATCTTCTGTCACTTAATAATGTTTTGGGCATTGTTTGTAATAGCTTATAATAGCAGGATCTTCTTTTAAATCCATATAATTTCCATTTATTGAATTGTACAGTTTTAAAATATTGTATCCGGGATTTTTATCAAATACTGATTTGAATTTTTTATATAGTATTTGTCCCTTTTCATTTTCAATTGTCTTAAGTCCATCTCTTACTGTTTCAACTACATTTATTTGATAATTTAAAGTTGAATTTACTTCGTATTATATCGTTATATATATAATTATATTGTTAGATTTAAAAATCCAATACTTTGTATAACAACATAATATAGCACCGATAAAAATAATACAAAAATACAAAAATATTTGTACAAAAGTACATTTTATAAAAAAAAAACCCCGTAACGTGCAATTTTGTGCAACATAAAATTTTCTTTAAATTAATCTACATCATTTGATTTGGATTTGTAGCTTGTTTCTATTGAATTTAGAACACGCTATAAAAATATGCAATTTTACGGGAATCTGGTCTTTACTTATGACCAATGGATAATAATTATGAAGCCATAATCTTTTAGATTTATTTTAGATTTTGATAAATGTATAAGTTTTAAAATAATTATTACTATTTTTATTTTTTTTTTTTTTTGTATAATAATAAATTGATCTAGTCGGTGTTTTAAGAAATAAAAATTTAAAATGCTCAATATTTTTTATAATAATTAGAAAAAAAGGAGTTAAGCAAATGTTGACTGCCCTCTGCTGGACATTAGGTGTAGAGTGGATTACTGTAATGGGTGTGTTCAATTTAAACTCATTGATATATGTGTATGGAAAAATAATTTTAAGCAGAGACTTACTGTTACCTAACTAATATTAGGTACTAAGTATAATTTATTATATGTTTTTTGATATAACTATTGTTGCGTCCCTTATGTCAACGTCGATTCATATATCAACGTAGAAATAGAAATACTAATGTTTGCAAGTTAAAAGATTAAGTCTTTATTTAATACAATTAACTCGTACAAGAATACAATTTTATAAGCACAAGATGGTGTGAGTGGTGTTACGACCTGCCTTTGAAATACTGATAGACGAGACCATGAGTGGTGTTACGACCTGCCTCTGAGCGTCTCGAATATCCCTAACCGTCTGCTGAGCTCTTGCCCTGGTCTCCCTTATATATGGTTAACCGTCAAGAGTGGTGACTGGGGAGGTGGTGACTTCCGATGACCTAAAGGAGCTCTCTAAATTAAATGTATTATTCAGTTGGGTGCCTTTCCTGCGATTTCATCGGTTCTAAGAATTACAAGACGTGTGATCAAGTCTTAATTGTCAAATTAAATAGTACAATGTTAACCCTATCGTTTACTCATCATTTCTGAGAAGTCCAGGACGTGTGACCATATCTTATTCATTATATTAAATATCACGATGTGCAGGTGTTCGCCATAGCTATTCGATACTACACTGTTTGAATATGTTATTCCATCGGTATACACATCACCTCTCCATATAATATATATGTGTAAAATAACACGGTACGTAACACTATTAAAGTCATTTACTTTACTTTTAGTAATGCGGTAGGTTGATATAATTTTTTGAGAATTGTAGTATTTATTATAATATTAATATTTAAATATTATTACACGTATAAATACCATATTATATTCCAGTTACTAACTCTTAAGTTAATAAAACCTTACAAAAAATACCCTAAAACAATGTGGATAGATCTTAATATAAATATGTAATACCTAGGTAATTTAAAATTAATCTAAATATTTTTAAAGTTTCAATATTTAAGGTAAAATTTATAATATTCATAAAATCAATAAAGTCCCACGAATTTTTTTTTTTAATTATAACAAAATAATGAACATGATTATTTATTATTAAAATACGCGATTTCATAATAAAATTGGATTTGTAATTTTTTTTTAATTTTTTTAGTTTTAGTATGAACTACTTATGAGGAACATTATATAAAATTTTAAAATCTTGATTAAAAAAAAATTGAGGTTTTATAAATTTTATACTACAAAGTATATCCAGTTAGTAAATTTTTGTGATTTTAACGAATTTTGTAAAAATTAGAACTTCAAATGTATATAAAAAAATATGTCTATGTATTTTTAATATTTTTAAATAGATATAAGAACAACTTAAACGTGATATTGTAATTATTTTAATAAATTTATTTTTGTATTTTGACCCAGCAAAATTTTTTTATCGATATGTATTATCAATATAATAGAAAAAATCGAAAATTTCTAGTACCTTTAAATACTTTTTTAAAAGATTAAAAATATTTTGTACATTATATTATGTATATAAAATATTAATAAAAGCATTTAGTGACAATTTCAAGTATCTATGGTTATCCGTTTTTAAATTGCAGTAAAATAACTAAAATTATTTGAAGAGAAACAATTTTTTTATGCATGAATATGCAATTTTCCGTTAGGGATTTTTTTTTTCTTCTAAATTTAAGTTACAAAACGTTTAAAGAACCTTATATTAAATTTTCAAATTTTAAGTATGAACTATTAGTTCAGCCGCAGCGCTCAACATGAACGCACGTATCTCGCACTGTGTTTGTTCCGTTATCTCTGTTTTACGCTCGTTAATTTATTTTATTCAATTGCCAACAATCGGTAGTTATCATAGACCTACAAATGAGCCAGACGGTTCGTTTGGCCAAGGTCGGCGATAAGTACGTCTTCGTGAAAGATCCAGATCCGAACTGGAGTCCCGGTTCGCCACCTAATCCTACTAACTCAAATCAGTCAAAGCGCAATCTGTCAAATTCGTCTTTATCACCTACCCTTGGCGATAAAAAATCAAAAATTTTCATCACACCAAACAGATACGCCGTTCTCGCCTCCGACGAAATTGAAATTTCTACACCATCTATTACATCCATATCTAATCATGGCAACGCTCACATTATCGATCAGGGCGAGGATTCTCCAGCACCGCCAATTTATATCAAAGATATTTCAAATTACTCATCATTCAAAAACCTCTTAACGAATCTTATCGGTCCGAATGGATTCACGTGCAAATCGTCAACATTATATCTTATTGTTCAGCCTTCAAGTTTGTCAAATTTCAACATAATTGTGAAACATCTAAATGACACCGACGCCAAATTCCACACCTTCAAACCCCGTCAATTTCGATCAGTCAGGTTTGTTATCCGAAACTTACACTTCTCTACCACTGAAAAAGATATTGTTTCTGCTCTATCAGAATTGGGATACTCTGTCGTACATGTTCAAAACATATCAGATAAAAACAAATGCCCCTTACCTCTATTTTTTATAGAAGTTTCTCAAGATGCAAACAATGTGGGTATCACAAAAATTTCGTCTTTACTTAACACTAAAGTCATTATAGAAAAACCGCACAAAAAGAACCGCGGTCCTCCGCAGTGCCATAAATGCCAATCATATGGCCACACTCAAAATTATTGTCACCACATCGCGCGCTGCGTTAAATGCGGAGCAAATCATCACACCAAGGAATGTTCCAAAGATCGGAATAGCCCGGCAAAATGTGCCCTGTGCTCCGGGAACCACACCGCCAACTCCAGGGGCTGCCCTGCTTTCATAAGCGCTCAAAAAAACCCAAGTCCTCTCAAGGCTTCTCCAACCAAAATTCCGGCGCTAAACCCTCATCCCAGACCAAAATCATACGCTGAAGCCACCCGGATCAAAGATTTTTCCACAGATAATTTTCCCGTCCTATTATCTAACTTTATAACCAACCTCAACTCTCTAATCAGTCCTCTAATTACTCTCCTCTCTTCAGTCCTACACACATTAATCCCCAAAACTTCCTTATCTCCATAGCTATTTCTGTAATAATTTTTCCTTATATAACATAATAGTAATGTATTTTATTTTATGTCTAAAACTAAACAGTATATTATATTTTAACTTACTTACTGCTATCTTATCTCTTGTATTGGCTACGGCGTATGCTACGTCGAAACCTTACAAGACTCTTAATAGGTGTGACTATATATAATGTATAATGTTTAACCTATAATATTATGTATTACGTATAATTGTTGAGCTGTAATAATATTTGACTAAAAGCTAATAAAAATTTAAAAAAAAAAAAAGTATGAACTATGAATATTAAAAAAATCAAAAATGTTCAAACCTACCTGTAAATAACTAAAATATTCAAAATATTTTGAAAATTTTACCAGTGTACTACGATAATATCTACGAGATATTCATTTAAATGTATACTTTTATTATAATCATTGCATTTTTATGTTGATCAAATGTGTAATAAACTCTACTATGAAACCAATTGAGATTTTGTTTAATTTTCATTGTGTCATAATAAATTATTATATTAAAAAAAAAAAAATGTTTATTATAGAATTATAGTTGAACGGCATAATAGATATGTTATTGAAGTTTCACCCATTTATAATTACGATATCTAGTGGTGATTTTTGTAACTAATCAATAATACTAACGAACGGCTAAAATGGTTTCAACAAGAATCGGATGTGTTGGACATTCGCTTAAATATCATCAACCAACGGTAAGTTGATTTTGATTTTTGATAAAAGTGTTTCTAACAAGTAATAACAATATTTTGTGTTAAACTGTTGTTAATTGTTCAACGTCATTAGCTTTAACATTTCTTATAGCCGGGGTATACATATCATATGGTCATAAGTTTAAAGAAATGTTTAGGTATACCATAATAAGCCAAACCTATGTCTACCACATTGTAGGTACCTCTTCATAAAGTTACAATACCGACTAAATTAGTTTTCGATATGATAATTGTCTTAGAGGGTATGATAAGTAAGACTTTTTAGGTGTTAACGCGTATTTACTCAGCTGTGTGATACAACAATACGAAAAAGTTTTTAAGTTCTCGTGAACTGGTTAATATCGTTATTCATAATTAAAATACGTAACTTTATTTTAATTTAAGCTTCTTGAAATATCAAAATGTCTATAAAAATACTTGTGTTTGTATATTTTTTTAGATTTTTTATTTAAAAAAAACTATTTATGAGAAAAATTACATTACATTTTCAAACTTTAAATATCAAAATTAAATATTTTTTAAATTCTTTACTAGAAACTACGAATAATTTGTAATTTTTGTGATTTTGGTAAATTTTGAAATAATTTTAACTTCAAATGCAAACAAAAAATTGTGCCAAAGTATTTTCAATTATTTTATACAAATATAAGAACAACCTATGTAGGATTTTGTAGTGTGCAATTTTTAAGAATTTTTACCCTTCAAATATTTTTTATTGACATTTATGCGAAAAAATTTGAAAATTTCAATCGTCTGTAAATAGCTTAAATAGATTAAAAATATTTTAAAAATTGTACCAATTAAAAAAGCTATTAAATACCATTGCACAGTTAATTGTTTATCATAACTTCGTATACAAGCTGCGACTTATGTTTTTAAAGTTTAAATTTACTTAGTTGCTCTATAATCATTTCCTTGATTTTCAGCTGTTCCATTAGTGTAAGGTTAGCTGTAGTTTGTTTTATATTATATTATATGCTTATAAAATTTGAAGTTATGATTTTGTATTTTATTAAGTAATAATATTAAAATCGAAAATAAAATATCATGTTTGAAACACATTAGTATACTTAAATTAATTAGGTAATACATATATTAATCCAGCGGTTCCCAACCTGTGCATCGTAGCTCATCCGCGTATGAAAAAAATTGTTTAAACACGCTGCACAAATTCCGATAACATTATACACGCGTGACTTTCTCAAATATCGAAACCGCCATGTAGAACCTGACCTCCGTATCCAGTTGTTAATAAACTTTCCAAAAATATGTAGCCACAAAAATCTCACATTCATTTTTAATGTTTATATTAGTTTATCTATTTTGTAATATTTGTTCTCTTTATTTTAGGCTATAATTTTGCAATTCATTTATGATATGTTCAATAAAATTATTTAAATTGGTTATTAATGAGAACTATAGTGTTAATTTGTATCATGTTCTTTGTAGTATGCACAGGAAAGCATCATCGACAAATTTAGACCAATAAAAGGGCACCGCCGACTAAAAAGATTAGGAACTGCTGCATTAATCTATAACTTACAATAATTTTAATACATTATTACCAATGTTAAATGAGCCAAATGTAAACTCCTACACGAATAACCTTTTTACCTGTATCATCATTAAATGTAAGCTATTACATCAATAACCTTTTTACATTTTTTCCTAAAAAAAAAATAAGATAATATAATTTGAATTCACAATTTTGGAGTTTAAAAGCTCAAAAAATTAAAAATGATCATAACTTGAAAATAATAAATATATAAAATACAAATACCAAAAAAAAAACGTGTTTGTACGACGTATAATAGGCTGGTTATATCCACATTATATACCAGGGGTCACCAATTAATATTTTCCGCGGGCCACATTAAGAATTCGGAAAATTCTCGCGGGCCATAAAATTTCAAAATACAATACTACAGCATTGTACAAATCATTTCCTTTGCTGGTCCCTGATAACGGTAAAAGTGTCAATAACTCTTCGTAAAATGTCCCACTGATATTGCTCAAGTATCTCACGTGAATTATTAGCTGAGAGTATCTGTGATATCACAAGATTTATCCAAGGCTATAAAATAAAAATCAGCAGTAGATAGATCTTGTTTCAACTGATTGTGATTATTTTTGGCCAGTACTTCAGTATTTCTCGTGTTAGTAGATGCTGATATTGGGATATGACGAAAAGTTTCGATAATTTCCTTTTTATTTCCAAACAGTATATTTACAGACTGAAGCATACATTCTTTAACAATATCAGCATCTGTAAATGGCTTCATATTTTTACCGAGTATCCACGAAATTTGTAAAGATGCCTGTGCACATTTCTGTTGTTCAGTCAAAATTTGAGTTGCCGATTTGTATTTCATTTTTAGATTTTCAATTTTTGTTTTACGAAGGCCAGTACCCAATAGGAATTTTTCGGCAAATGACTTGTGTGTCTCATAATGACGTTTGATATTAAACACTTTCATAACAGTCACTGTTTGATTTGTAATCAAACAAACAGGTAAGGCACCTACTCTATCTGGTAAAATAAAACAATATAAGTCCATCCATTCAGGACAAAACTGTCTATTTTCATTTTCTACTTTTCTTCTTTCTCTATCCATAGTCAAATTAAAACAAAAAATAATATATTATTTAATTACGAAAATTAATATAAAAATTAAAATTAAATAGAATAAAAATTATGTCGCAGCGGACACCACCGCCTCACCGATAACTGACGGATTGACGTGTTGTACGTATATTAGTATGTGTGACTTAACGAGTTGTCGACTTGTCGTAATGAAATTTCAAATAAATAATAAAACAGATAAGATAAGATATACTTTACAGCTAGTATAATATTTTTTGTAGCCGAAAAAACCTAATAATGCAGTAATAATGCACAAAAATAAGAAATTACCTGCAAAATTTATTATTAAAACAGTCGCGTAATAAGTACGTATTAAATTATTGGATTTTTCTCTCAGTCTGCGGGCCAGTTAAAATGCATTCGCGGACCGCCATTTGGTGACCCCTGTTATATACTATATTATAGGTTCATATCAACATTTGCAGTATAAAATGTTAATAGATCAGTGATAGTAATTAGTATGGTATCAACACAATGCAGACAAACAAAAATAACTTAAAAATATAAATTTATAATATATACCCCAAAAAATAAATATATACAATGAGAAATTTCACGTTTAGAGTTAATCTCTAAAGTATACCTACCATAAAAAATAAACATAAATGATTATAAGTTATAACTATTATTTCATTAAGTTTTTATATTTTTCAAACAATTTTTGTTCTAACCTATAACTTTATACTTTTGTATAATATTATGTATTAATATATCATAAGACTGATTTTTACAGTGGTATAATCGGTATTCTTTTTTATCATCTTTTGTAGGAGTTAACATTATGTCTATGTAGGAGATAACATTATATTTGTAGAAGTTTACCATTCCCCGTTAAATGTATACCATAGACCATAGTTATTAATTGTACCGTCATAAGAAAAAGTAGATATGCAGTTGTGGTAAACCCAATTCCCATGTAGTTATTTTAGTTTTTAAAATATAATAAATTATACGTGAAGTATAATTTATGCTGAGAACTAATGTAGGTATTAACAGTCAATTTATGGTGAATAGGTAAAGCCTAGATCAAAGGTGAAAACAACTTGTTGTTTTTACTTTATGCATAAAAATGCATAATAGACACGAACAGGATATTAAATTAGAATATAGAATAATCACATCACCATTTACGTCATTGACAGGGCCCATAAATACGGGTAGAGCACCTAGCATTAGTAGAAAAGGTAGTTATAGTTAACTATAAAGAAGGTAGCAAACAGTAGACTTGTGCACAATGAGCTTACGACAGTGAATTCTAGATTTTATTTTAATTGTTTTAAAACTGTACAAATAAAATGTATATTTTATTTGTAACTTAAAGAGTGTTCTTTTATTTTTAATATACCTTCTTTCCTCGATACGTCTCAAAACTACGTAGGACGTGCTACGTCATTTAAATAATAATCATGGTACCGATCGCAGTGTCCTGCACAGTGATCACTTCACAGTGAACAGTTAATTGTCAAAGAGGTTACAAAGTAATATGTATCACGTAGGTATTCTAGTATTTCAAAAACTAGAGAAAAAAATTAAGCCCTCCCTCAAAAAAAAAAAAATTCTTACTATGGCAATGTTCAACTAAATTTTATAAGATTTCAAATTATGATTATTTTCAACATTTCATTATAATTGCTTATATCAAACCATTTAAAAAGTGGATGTATTTTATCCTCTAAAAAAGTAAAATAAAATTATAAATAATTTACTATCTTCAGAGAATTGAAGTTCTAGAATTATTAAAAAATATATAAAGTAAAAACTTGATGATTCAATCATCAATATTTCAAACAAAATAGGTACTTACTAGGTATAACAGAATCTGTTTAAAAATAGTTGTAGTGGCTTAAAAAATTAATTTGATTTTTCCTTAATATATTACAACTGTAACTATTTGCTTAAATATTTCTAAACAGCTATTGAAGAAGTATACATCAAAAATGAAGTACCCTATTTTTCACGTTTTTGAAATTCTTTTTCATAATAACACTATATTTTTAGTCATTATAAATATGTTTATAATGACATAAGATACACTCAGTAAAATAATGTTTATATTTAATCGGGGCAAGAGTACCCTACCGTGCAAACCTCTAAAAAAATATAAACCGTAATTTATCGTTTCGTTGTACGAGTATTATATAATAATACATATTCAGAACGAAACACCAACGCACAGTTAAAGTGGTTATAAGGGGTGGCTTGGTTTAGTAACTTGCGAGCATATACCTATGACAAAACAAAAAAATTAATTAACCGTCACCATAATGGTCGCACCGGATATTCATGGCAGTGTCTGTACAAAACTATTCGTCTTATAAATATATGATAAAACTCATGGTGCCGTGAAAACGATTGGGTGACAACACCGCAATGTTTATTGGTTTTTGTTCTTTATCCTCCGAACAAATTCGATTCGCATCGGCTGTTGTTTTTTTCATTTTTCAAACTAACTCACTTTTGTTATTCATGGATAATAATATAAAAAAGTACACCATGCAGCTTACACACGATATATCATCGTCTGGAGATGTATTAAATATGCCACTTTTCACCGCTTTACGTATATTTGTTTTTCGTAAATATTTATTATATTTATAATCCCTGGTTAGACAATCGCCATAGTAGGTATTACTATAATAATTACAACCACAGAAGTCAATGAGAGATGACTTGAGTGCGTGCTGCGTGCATACAGGTCAACGAATACAGATATAATATATTCTTAATATATACGGTGATTCACCGTATACGTTTAATACTTAAAGAGTGTTCTGTAGTGATACAAACTTTTCTTTTTCAAGTAAAAACAATTTAGTGGATGATATTTTTGAGCGTTTTAATGTATCTAATAAAAATTAAAATGAGTAGTTTCTCAAATATTCAAATGTTTATAACTCGAATAATAGCCCTTAAAAATGGTTTTTACAAAAATATAAAACAGATGTAATATTAGATCTAGTAGATTCTGTAGATCTAGAATTTGTTATGCTTAGACTATTTTTATAAATTATAAATATTAATAAATTAACATCGTAGCTACATATTTTCTAAACCCATTATCGTGAAACTTTTATTCTTAATATACAAATTTAAATAACTTAAAAACTACTGGTTAAAATTTTGATTTTGAAAGGTGTGTGAAGATTTTTAAAAAATGATCCGCTAAATAACTTAGAATAAAAAATAGGAATTCTTATTGAAAAACAGATGTTTGTATCTACAAATGTGATCTTTAATAATACAAAAAACAATTAAGAATTTAAAAATATGAATTTTAGTCTTTATGTTTACTTAAAAATTCTAAAATCAGATTTAGAATAACTGTATTATTGGAGGGGAAAAAGGAGTTGAGCATGCTAGATGAATTTTATTATAGAATGTACTTTGTATATAAAAGGATATACATATTACATCTGAATTCTTTGTCCTATATATATAATTAGTAATTACCTTGTATATGTATCTATATATCTTATATCTTCGAAGTGTGGTCGATGTAAATTTCATCATATATTAACGTAATTTTAATGCACTGTATAATGTATATTATATAGGTTTAGACTGTTTAGAGTCATTATTATTATTTATCAATCTAGAAGCTTTTGTTATTTTGTACGTTTATGTAACTCGTTTAGCAATGTATTTTTTTTTTCGAAAAATTAACCTACCACAGAATAATAAGTACCGGTAAATAGTAAAAGGTATATTTAAAACGTAATCTATATTAATAAAAGAAAATATGTGTGTGCATGTGTGAGTGTGTGTATACATAAGGTTAGATTAGATATAACAAAGTAAATTCACTGAAATTATTTAATTTGTTACAGACTTGAATCAATTAGTATATTATAACGAGGTAATGACATAATATTATATTGAATGCAACAATAGGACGCTGGAAAAAAAGAAAACTTCAACGATAGACCTATTCTCATTGTATATATAGAAGCCTTTGTCCCGTAAAAGATATTCCTTGCCATAAAAAAGTGTACGGGCCAATCGATTTTCGCTCAGGGTGTGTCGTGGTGGTGACCCCTCGTCGCATCCCTTTTGAAAAAAAAGAAACCTTTGCTAGCAAGAGAAAACTTTTAGTTTTGGGATATAATCAATACAAGTGTCAAAACGGTGCGTAGAATTTGTGTTATTTTAAATAATAATCACTACAATACACATACATACACTCGTAGGTATGTATATTTTATATGTGTGGAGTAATATAGTGTGTTAAGAAGAAATGTGATTTTATTACGTTTAAACATTTTATTAATAAATACCGTTTTTTTGTCCATTTTAGTAATATATCATTATTTCTTTATAGCAAAGTCTTTTACTTAAAATTCATAATTATAATATAAATGTTAATATCAATTAATACATTAACATTAATGTATTCTTAAAGTTAATATTTTTAAAAATAAGATGTGATATGGTTATTACCATTAGTCTAATTTGGACTGATAAACAATTATGCGATAAAATTAATAAAGCCATTTAATATTTTACCATGAACTAAGAAGATCTTCTTAGTTCATGTATTTTACATTGTACAGCAGCGTTATATCTGTTATTACTATATGCATGTATTATTAAGAGTTTGTAAATGTATTGAACAATGAACATCTGGTATATACTTTAGGTTAGGTTTATTTATTAAAATATAAAATAAATTACCATTAATTAATTAAATTAACTAAGATGAGAAAAATAAATTCCATTTTATGTATAAAAACCAGTAAAACTTGTAGTATTGTTATTTTTAATTATTATTACTTTGTAGTTCTTACTAATATTAATTATAATACAATATATCAGATTTTCAATAAGTATACCTAACCTAACCTATAGTCATGTTAATAATGAATTTATCTTAGCATAAATATAATTTAAGAAACTACAATTTATTTTTATTTTTTCAAGTATTTATATAGGATCTAATTTCCTTGATTTTAATGAGATTTCGTTGTCTTCATCAATAATGTTATACATTGAAATATTTATATCTCTACGGACTGACAGCAACCCCAATTCACTCTAATACCATCAATGATGTTAGAATTATTTGAAAAAAAAAATGTATAAATATTTAATAATATTTCACCGATACAAATTTTTTATGATCTTAATAATTTTTAACTATATTTTTCTGAGCCCATTCATTTCATCTTCCATTTTTTTATCTCACCCATTAAAATTTGTTAATCGTTGTTTACAAGAGAGTATACAAATATAACTATTAATATTTTTTAATATTTTTCTTGTTCACTTGAAAATTCTCAAGTAAATAAATATTAAATACCTATTCAAATCCTTGAATACATTTGAAAAACTATTAAATAACATAAATTATTAAATATTAAGTTATTAATCATTTATAATACAATCAAAATTTTTATTTATTCATTAATCGACGTACCTATAATAAAAATACAGTAATTCTGTATTACTATTAATTTGATGTATAATAGTAATTTCATTGACTTTTTGAAATTAAAAATAATGTGAAATATAAACAGTACGAAGAAAAATTATGTAATAAATTTTATACAAACTGAATTACCGCGCGAAAAACTGATATCCATTAAATGTCTTAAATATTTTATTATTACCTGTTTGAAGGTAAACAGCATTCAGGTATGACTCAAAAAACCACGATTATCGGTTATGAATAAACATGAATTTGTATTTATTAATGAAAAAAAATTGACGACCCAATAATATTTTTATAAACATATTACTTTATACTTTTTTTAAAAATGATAGCTCATCTCAGGTCTTATATCTTACAAAAAATCTAAACTGAGCACAAGGTGGGGGAGAATAATACCCATAACTCCCTACTTTAAAATTCCACTGCTGCTGCTACTACTATAAAATAAATATATAATTATATTGATATGGTATTTAAGAATATACAACAAAAAATTTAAAACAAATATTATAAATGTATAAGAAATATATTCTTATCTATAAGACAAAACGGCAATCCGAAACAGTGTCCTACAGCTATTCACTAACGATTTTGTATATATTATATTATTATATGTACAACCATGACAAACAAATTTTCGGTCGCATCTTCAACAATGGAAACTAAATATAATACATATGACGGTAATTTTTTAGACACATTATTATTATTATCCAAATGAAGCTGTGGCGAGTATATACATATAATATAAGTATATTGTGTATAAAATATACTGAAATATAGAGAGCTACATTGCCGCGGGAGAATGCACGTGAGTACAGTTATTTTTTTTATACATATGTTTTGTATATGCATGTAAGTATGTGTTTGTGTGCGTTCACCCCGTTCAGCCGGCCCCCGGGGTTCCTAAACAATATGTACACGTGAAAATAATGAAAAGGAAGACGCGGGAACGACGTTACCTGTATAATGTATATGGTGTATAGTAAACTATAAATAGGTACAACGTACAGCACGCGAAAATATTGGAGAGGGTTTGCTCCGATCTCTCTGCTGGGGCATTTTAATTTGCATATGGTTTGTGTTCGTATTCAAATAAGTTGACATTCCTACAACCCTTTCTTTTCTGTACACGCACATATTCCCATCCGGCAGCAGTCCCATTTGCATAATATTATACCCGTTACCGAAAACAGAAGGGGCCTTTATTATAATTTTTTTAAAACATTTTTTTCACCTCA
This sequence comes from Melanaphis sacchari, assembly GCF_002803265.2. Taxonomy (NCBI): domain Eukaryota; kingdom Metazoa; phylum Arthropoda; class Insecta; order Hemiptera; family Aphididae; genus Melanaphis; species Melanaphis sacchari. Next base: position 79,046 of record NW_020271193.1, read on the forward strand.
CCACTGGTGATGTCCTGAGGTGGTTTATTCTCATCGCCCGTGATGCAACTGTCGTTGTCGTTCGTGCCCAGTTACACAGGCATGTACGTAGGGATTACTTATATATAATTCTCCCCCTTACACCGAAATCATTAGACGTCCTATTATTATTTATTTAAGTAAAAAAACAGACCAATTTGGATTATTTTGCGGCCAGTCTTCTACAAACTCTAACAGAATTAAAATCTTGCTCGCAGAACACTGCGCATAACAACTATCAACGTAAAATATGTCACATCGTCATTATTATATTATACATTTATACCGTATATTTTATAATAACGCAATAATAATTACAATTGATTTTAGCCAGAAATTGTTTCTTTTTCTTCTTTATAAAATTGTGTCTACTGCTATACATTTGAGATTTAATATCTAACGGTAACACGTGTAATGGTAATCTAACCTAACGGGACTTATATATTTTTTATTATTCATCTATATTTATGCAATGGAATAATTTTATTTTTATTATGTTCCTACCAATATTAGAACTAATATGTACTATAAATAGTTACCAAATGAGAGTGCACGATGAATGCTAAAATCGTTTCTCATTACCACGAAACTGGATTAAGTTTAAATTTGATTGCCGGAAAACTATGTCATTTTTCAATCTGTTAAATATGCTCATAGAAACAATAAAATTCTTTGATAGATTATTTAAAAAAATGTGAATTCTCATAGTGTTATAATAATTTATAACTATTTAACTATTTGTACAGCCAAATCTCTAGTACTTACCTGATTATAAATCGTAATAAATAAATAATGTTGCTTATAGTTTAATATAATATTGTGTTAAGAATTTATCTATAGTTCTCTAGTTTTGTGCATACAAGCATACTGTTTAGTTTTATATATTAACAAAGAAAATAAGATCCAATTTATACCACTGATGTTAATTAGTGACTAATTTCCGCTTAACACTATTAAGTTTTTCCCCTCGAATTTTTATTTCTATAAACATTTTACGTTCATGTTTACTGATATTATTTAATTGTACAAATATAATTTATTAAAGTCTTCTGTATCATTTATGCGTAGATCCTATATGTGAAGTATGTACATTATTGTATGTATATATTATAATGTACTTAGTACATACTACATACAATATTATATAAATTTATACAGAATACAAGTAGTATAACGATAATTCAAAGAGGCAAACAATAATCAAATTCAGTGGTTTATGTGATAGCAATGTATACATTTTTTGCAAGCCCGTAGAAACATTGATTAGGCATTAAAGTCTGCTCACGCCCATATACTATGTATAAAATATAGTATATTTTATTCATAAGATTGTTTACATCATGAAATAATTTTCTCCATATTTCTGCGTATTTATCAGCATTTTAAATGTACACAAATAAGTACTTAAAAGTAAATACTATACTGTATAATAAATAATATTATTATGTATGTTTTTTGCATTCATTAAACATATACTCTGAGTGATTCTTTTATCGAATAGCATTCATTATTTTAAAATATATTAATGTTTTTGAAAATATTTTTTTTTACATTATTTCCAGTCAAAATAAAACAACATAAAAAAAAAAATTATATTTTTAATGTTTTTTATCGTGATATTGGTTTAAGAGTTTTACTTTTTTGAATATACATTTTTTATTTCATATTCTGAAGCAGGATGTTTTTAATTTTTAAACATAAAAATCGAAATTCGGAGGTGTAGTTTATAAATTTTAATTTTATTATGTTCAAGCTTCAGATAATCGTAGTAGATCAACATTTTATGGGGTATCCCAGTATTACTCCACTCTGCTCACCAACAACTTTAAATAGGTACTTATAAATACTCGTTCAAAATTTGATTTTTATGTATAGAATTCCGAAAAATATTCTGCTTCAGAATATTAAATTAAAAATGTATACTGTTACTGTTATTTAAAAAAGTAAAAAAAAAAAAAAAATATTTTATTTTGACTCGAAATTATGTGAAAAAAATATTTTCAAAAATGTTAATAGATTTTAAAATAAGGAGTGTTGTTTGATAATAGAACCACCTTATATATGCGACGTATAAAATACTACAATATACTACATATGTATTACAAATATAATAAGATAAAATCGATTTAATTTGCTTTTGCATTGTAGTAGTGAACTAAAAAGTTTAGTATTAATGTACAATCTGCAGACAAGTTATCAAAATCTCGAGAAAGACCAATGTAATAATAATCTAGATAAAAAATACTTGTATAAGAAGATCGGATTGAGTGGTTTTTGACATGCTAAAATGTTATAAGTTATAATTTTTTTTTTTATATTTATGTACAAAGTAGGTATTTGACGTTTATATTTTATTCTTTTCAGATCCTCAAATAGAACGTCCTATTAAATATTTTTATTATTTTTACTTTATCTGAACAGCAAATACAGTAGACGTATAATTAAATTAAAATAAGTAAGTACTAAATAATTTATCAACAGCAGTTAACCATTATTATATTTAGATTATATGACAATATTTATCAAATAAATATATAAATTTCAATCATGGTGAATTCTATTTTTAAGCTATATTTTATTTATTTATGTACAACAAAAATATTCACTATCATTACATTCTAATTTTATCAAAGAACTCATTTTTCTGTAATAGAAAATCGGATTCCTACGTTTAAACTCGCTTCAGCTAACATAATCATAAACATTAAACTCCTTTTAAAATACATTTTAATATTTTAAACTTCCATAGGTATAACATATGCCTAATGAAGAATTGCCTATATAATACATTATTCTGCAGTTTTACTATTCCTCAAAAATCGTAAAATTTCCACTTGCCTTAAAACTAAATGTATACGTTTCTTTAAATATATAATACTATATACATATGTATACACTATTACTCTAATAATACTTTTCATTTTTTTCAATTCAGCTATATCTTTCTCTCTCATGTATTACGGTATATGTATTGAGTTGGGTTTACTTATAAATAATGTATAGGACCCAAGCTATTTATGCGTGGTTATTGGTTGTGTGTGTAAAATAGGAACAGAAAATGTAAAAAGGAGGAACCTTCATTTCACTCGGATTGTCGATTTCCTATACACTCCTCCACCCTTATGGCATATATGAACACACTCATACATTATGGTGACTGTGCATTTTCATCCCCCCTGCACCATCACCACCACCAACGCCCGGGTGGGCTGCCGTCGCGCACGCGTGACCCGTCGCCGCTACTTTGACGGGGTCGGTGTATGCCACGAGGCAACCGATAGCAAGCGTCACATCAGCTCAAGAAATTCATCGTTCAACAACCTTCTGCTCGGGTAAGAATGCAAACATATTCATTAGATTAAAATATATTATTGGCTTATTATATTACATACTTTATATAATGTAGTATATTCTATACTTGTTTGTATTGCGTCTCCTACATAATTATATTAAAAAGTAAAACCATTAAAATATACACATATTTATTTAATCTAATGTTAATGTAAGACATAGGTACTAAAAAATATAATAGTGTTGTGTATTATATGCTGTAAAAAGAAGCAATAAATTAGCATAATGTTTTGAAGTATTAATTGAACATAATTTATTCGCGCAAAAATAAGGTTTACAATTATAAAGTTTATAGTCTGTGTGTCAAAATTAAAAATGATGTCCTCTTTGTCAATGGTACCTGAAACATAAAAAAAATAGAATATTTTTATTTTTTATTTGTTGTATCTTATAAAAACATAATAATAATATGTATATTTTAAATTTGGTGTGTTATTATTATTATTTCCGTATCAATGATCCGTGAAAACTTCCCGTCGTCACCAGACAGTGTAATTTCTTCATTTTTTTTTTCGTATACTTTTTTTCGTCTAACTCATTCGTGGAACGGATGTGTCGTATTACACAAAATAGGATATTAGTTTTTAAAATAAAAATTTGGTTATGCTCCTCGCTAACGCATATTTTAAGTATACAGTATTGTCATTACTGTATTAAGTTATATATTTCAGGAAAAAATAGATTTAGAATAATAATTGCATAAATGATTGATGTTATAATTAACTGAAAAAATATTGAATCAAGTAAATCAATAACCTATACTAATAACTATAGACTATTGATGATTCCTTATACAAAATTAATAGATTATAGTTATAACTAGGTGTATCGAATTTAGGAATATGTATGTTATAAGTATTTTATATTTTATAGTTACAGGGTACATTAATTAATATATGAATATGTATTATAGTATCTAATAACTAGCAGGTATTAGATATTTATTATACATGTATATTATGTTTACACATTACACAAGTTATTATTTTTTTAGTGTTACTAATGTCTATTTATTTTTAATTATATTTTTATATACCAAGTTAACAAAACTCGTCTCCTAAACACTTTTCGTTTCATTTTAATGATATTTATAGTTGAATATATTTTTTTCAATCATAAAAATGATATACGTATATTATATGATGTGATTTAATAACATTAGATAATTAAATAATAATTTAAGCAATTTAACCTTAATCGATTCACACAATAAACGTATAGTAGGTACATTGTAAAACCAATATATTAAAACCAGACGTGTATAAAAATAGTAAATATTGATATTCTAAATTAAGATATTCGTATATTATATAACTGTATGACATATTATACAATAAGTTATGTCAATAATTTATACTTAATTATATGAATAAATAATGATTTATTCTTCGTGTTTGGGGATTGTTTTGAATTTTCTGCAAATATCCTCCGGTTACACTAAATTTTGCTCGCATGCTAAAATATCATCAAATTTTTTTTTCAAAATAAAATATTCATTCGTCAAAATCGGTTAATATAATATAAGTTACATTATCTGACATTCTGTAATTACGATGATAGTCGTATTGTTACAGATATTTTAATCTGATCGACTCGTCGTTATACTTATAAGTTTATGCGAATAATTCAGTCCCACTCGAATAATTCTAAAACTTATATAACCATAAAATATAGGTATATATAAATTATTCGTGTGAAATTTACTTTGAGTCTAACCTACTCTATTTATATATAAAATTTAGGTGTTATAACAAACGTCTTTCGTTGAATATTATAACAATCGCGTAAAATTACAATATTACCATACAAATATAATATTTACGATAAATGATATAAAATTATTTAGTATGAAATAAAGCTACAGAAATCAGGCTTTAATTATAATGATAATAATACATGGTGTTAAGCTATAAGAACGGGAAAAATAGTTGTAAAATCGGACCCGCGTGGACACTAAGTCGTGATCGTGCAATGACGCCCGTTTGCATAAAACGACGGAAAACAGCTGGTGCGCGGCGATGATGAAGAAACGCGCGCGAAAAAAGTTGCGTTGGCCACAACTAACTACTGTAATAATGATGTATATATCCGCGCGCCGCCGCTAATAACAATCATCTGTTGTTTGTGCGTTCCGGCGGCAACCGATCGATTATGCGCGGCGGCGACTGTATAATATGCTAATGAGCAGCGTCAGCGGCGACACGGACGGCGGGGAGAAGTCATTAATCGGTTGCTGTGCGTTCTCAGTGTCAAGGTTACTATAAAATATACGCTCGCGCTGTACATTATTATACATATACATTCGGGCATCGGCCGTATTTTATAAGTGTGCTGCTGCTTGCAGTGTGTGTGCGCGTGCGTGCGTATACATTATATATATTATTATATTGTTCCTCCGCACGCGCACGAGTACGCACGTATAAGCGGTTACGAGGACGAGAGGGGGTAATTTTCGCGCCCAATGGACGAGGAGCGGCCGGCGACGGGGGCGTAGTTTCATTAACCACCCCACACGAAGGACGCGCGCCGCCGTCGACGCTACCGCCACCGCCACCGCCACCGCCACCGCCATATTATCATTACGCGTGCCTTATACTTTTTCTCTCTTTCCGTTTCTTTGAGGGTTTTTTTTTATTATTTTTAATGCGTTTTTTCTTCTTTATAATACGCGGTTCGTTGCCCCACCGACCTACTTACGATTCATCGCCGCCGTCATCGTCATTAACGCATACCAACCCGCTCCGGCTACAGACGACAGCAGACTCGACGTGGCAATGAAAATTACGTTTTCTTTTCAGTCTTTTTGAAATAGTGCGTTAATCGATAATGTCTGTATGTATAATAATGTGAAATATAAGAATTACGCGCTTAAAAAATACTCGATATAGGCTTAATAATAAATTTTTATAAAAATCATATTTATTATATAAAAATAAATACAATTGAATCGTTTGTGTAATTATAGTAATATACGTATTAATACGTATTTATAGTAAATTTTTCTGTTTTCGCTTATATACGTATTAATTATATTAAGTAGCGCGTAATGTTTATCTCTATACGTATTTATTACACGTTATGTTGTGCAGGATACTGATTATAATGATCGAGCAAATAATTTCATAAGAAAAATGTTTAATAGTATCCTAAAAAATAATAACTAATTAATTACAGTAATAATAACAATACCAGATAAGAAATAACATTTCCAAAAAAATAAAAAGTATTGAATTTCGTTCACACTATTTACATAGGTATAATATATATATTGTAGAATGTATAATAGGAATATTATACCAATTATATAATTCTTAATTGTATAATAATTGTATTACTATTATTATAATAACACCTACTAAATGTTTTAATTAATATTTTTCCATAGATATATTTGTATAGTTTATAATATTATACGTTTTAGCTATTTATTATCTTGTTCCAATTTTAAGCGGTAATATTCATATTATACGCCTAATATAAATTTTTTAATTTTATACAACTATCAGTTCCTATATAATATCATGCATTTGCATATAAGATATTCAACAACTGAATTTTTTATTTTAGTAGGTACCTTAACTAATATGTATTATATTTATATACGAGTAAACTATAAATGCATCTTAAAATTAGATGTATTATTGTTCATTTTAATGTAAAATATGTTGAATTACATGGTATATAATAGCAATATGGACATTAGATAATCCTATCAACGTATATAACGTATATAATGTATGGTAAGCGTGTACATAATATTCTTTTAACCACAATATAAACTAATAAATAGTCCGAATATATCGTATTAAACATACCTATATAGGCATTATAGATGTGTAAAATAGTAAATAAACACTTTCAATATTTAATATATATATTATATAATTGAATCATTTCTATAAAATGGCACCTTTATCCTTTAACTTTAAGTTATATACAACAAGATACATTTGCTAATATTTTTATTGATATTTAATAATTATTTATATAGGTACTTCTTATAATATACAATATTATCTACTATGTATATTTTATTGTATTTTCAATATGCAGTAGATTCTTGTTATGTTGAATGTCGCTATTTATGTAAAATAAATCAGTTTTTATCATCTCGAGTACACAAATATTATTTTTATAACGGTAATAACAGAAAATTGTGCACACATTTTTACCACCGAATACTACATCTACACTTCAGCCCATGAACCAAGGCATTGTATAGGATTTCAAAATGTTTAATAGAAAATAAATAATCCGATGACTTGTCAATAATATCAATAATAATAAATATTTTTTCATAAAAATATAACGAAACAATAAGAATAATAATTGATAACACTCGAAGAAGTGTAACACCACAGACTATATCAAATCGCTTCATAAAAGCTGGTTTCAAATATGGTGATATAATTTCAATAAATAACTTAAATATTACTTTAACTCATACATAATTTAATATAGTTTTTATAGATGAATTTGATTTTCAATGCATATAATTTAAAAGAAAATAATGTTCAATAAGCCCAATAGGATTTTATAAAAAAAAAATAAAATATTTTTAACAATTTCCAATGGTAATCATTTTTAGAAAAAAAAATTGTATTTATTTTTCTGTTTTATAAATCTTATACCTGCAGAGTTTTTTTTTATAAATATATTTATTGAACGTCAGTCCGTAGGGACATGTTCGAAGAAGGGGTGGAAAAAAGAAGCGTTTTGCCTGTCGGAAAATACTCTCAATATATATTCGTGCACATACGTCTAAAAAAAGAAAAAAAGAAGGGAATATGTGGAAAAAGGGTCGAGGGAGACGTGTACACTTTTTCCCTCGTCGTCACAACTCCCTCCACCATTCTAAGCAAGTTGGCAGAATAATCAATATGAAGAAAAACTGATATTATTTCCGGTACGAACGGGGGTGCGGTAGTCGCTCGCAAACATTTGGACTGTATAACATGACAGTCCACCCCCAGCATTCTATTTTTTTTTATTATTATTATTTTGGGGGTGAGCGGCCATTTTGTGTGAGGGACTCGATCTCTTAGTATTTTCCTATGAACAGGAGTTTCTATCTATAATATTTTACAATTTAAAAAGACCCAATGATTTTGAAATAAGATTATCAAAGGATTTTGTCTTGTTTTTGGTTGACACGGACGTAAGTCCGGTAATTCCGAACACCAATAACTCGCAGACACACAGGAAATTACTTTTTCCCTTGTTCATCAGTATAGTCCCCTCCGTTAATATAACGTTAAATTGGATACGAAATAACATACATTTATGTATTAAATAGTACCTAGTATACCTACACCAAATAATCCTGCACATCAAGATTACTACATATATTGTTTTAAGATCGTATTATATATTTTGATATATGTTGGTATCAAAAATAATAATAAACAAAACTATGTAATGCAATGATACAAACTTCTGTTTTTTTTTTTCAAAATATGATAACTCCTTTTTTAGTATAAAGTATAAACGATTCAGTAGATATTTTTTTTATTAAATATCGATGTACCTACCGAATTTAAAATTCAAACAAGTAGTTTCTTAGTTATTAAATGTGTACACTAAATAAGTTTTTGAAAATGGTTTTACAAAACTATAAAATAGCTATAATGTCATATATAGTGATTATTATAATAATAATTGAACTATTTACAAAAATTATAAATGTTTATAGATTAATATTACTTACTAAAATTTTCAATTCGCCTAAGTCCCATATATCTTCTATGCCCATTATCATTAATCTATTATCTTTAATACACAAAGTTGAATAACCTAAAAACCAATCATTTGAATTTTTTTTTTGAAATGTTAAAATTGTATGTCAAATAATTTATTGTAGAAAATAAAGGTTCTCATTTGAAAAATATAAGTTTATATCTTTACAGAACACAATGAAATAATATTTCCGTTTAAATCGTAAATATTTTTCATGATAAAATTACGTTTTGTGTGTTATTTTGATTGTTTATATACTCGTATTATATTATGTATATTTAGATGTGATTAAATAAAAATTATTTACAAATTTCTTGTATAACTTTAAATTGAAACTACAATTACAAAATATATAACTAAATATTCTATAAAACTAATTGTAATAATAATAAATTTAATAATATCAATTAATATTAGTCGAGTTTGATAAATACGTTTTCGGGTAATCAAATATAACTCGTTAAAAAATTGTATTTTATTGATTAACAATGTTGGTACAGGAACAAATGTTTAATGATTTTATATTACCTAAGTATAACTCGTCATTGTATAACTAAGTAAATTGATCAAATCTATTCTCTAATGAATTAATTATACTTAATTTACTTTTCCATTTTCATAGAATATATTTTCATTTTTGAGGTAATGATTATTCAGAAATATAAGATTACGATTAAAACTTTGGTCTTAGCTATTATAATATTACTACCAATAAATATTTAATAAAATAAAAAATATAATATTTGGGCATGTGTAAATTATTCTAAAAAACATTTATTTGTATCAATGATATCGTATTTCTTTAATCTTTAGAGAATCTTTTACTTTGTATTATACTACGATACTGCCTTTAAACTTAAACGTTCGACTATAAAGCTATCTCTTTTAATGTTATAAACATAAAATATACGATTAAAAAAAAGCAATTAAATACTCAATGCGTAATTTATATAATTAATTGTTTTTGTCACAAAATATGCGTAAAGGTACAAGGTGCCTATTATAAATACATTTTTGTACTACATGTTTTTATATGGATTATTACTCTTTAATCATTATAATATTGTACATTACAGTTTAAAATATTTTTGTTTGTTAAATAATACAAAAAAATGTATAAATTATTCTATAAGGAGGCAGTTTTAAAATTGTTCTCTTGTTTCGAAAAATAATTTAATAATTTAGAAATTATTTTACTTTCATAAGTAGAGCTGTAGGTAGAAACATTTTTATTTTAAACTGAGATTTTCAATTCATTTAAAATAATTGAAATAATTAGTATAACACTTTAAACAAATAATTATCATGTTATCAAAAAAATTTAAATTACTAGGTACAAAATTGGTTTAGTTTGGTTAGGTTAGGTTAGGTCTTAAACATCGTTTAAGAAAATAGACGTTTAATATCTATATTTTAATGTGTTAAATTTCTTATAAAAATGAAGAACTAAAACATTTTAACTTACTATAAGTACTAATTTTGTATTTTTTATTTTACTCATAGACTGGTAATAAACACTATTAAATAGTTTTATATTTATTATATAAGTTTTTCAACACTTTGCACTAATTTAAATGTTTATGATTGATCAAGATTTAGGTAAAAAAAAATAGAAATTAATCTGTAGTTAATTTTTCATAGAAAATAATAACAAGTTAAAACATGACTGATATTGCATAAATATCAAGTACTTTTATTACACAGTATTTGTTTTATGGTAATTAATATTATATATACTTCACTGTATAATCGTATGAAATATACGTATCATGTTATAAGGGGTGATTCATTTTTAGTTAAAGATTCTATTATGGTATATAAAATATATTATTTATATTTACAAGCATTTTACATGAAAAAATTAACATTATTCTTAAAATAAATTAAGTTTAGAAAACAAAGGTAATAAAAAAACTTTTTGACTCTATTTAATAAGTCAGTTAATTTCACTATAATAATAACTTACCAAAATACACTGTATTCCACTTGAAATCTTCGTAATTTTGTCATAAATATTTCGAGACTTATCACTAATAAAACTATTGATTTAATATTTATAATTATATAGACTAAGATTCTTATAATATCTATTATTTTAGGAAAAAATATTGCTGGTATACGGAGTGATGTATGCATCGGCTGGTGACGATCGCGGCCAAATGATCCATTCGTACTGCATATGTTATCTTCCAAAGACCCGAACGGTAATGTGGCGATGTAGAGGAAAGGGTTATGAACTATTGTAATATTTTTAATGTATGTATAGGAGGAGAGAGGAAAAAATGAGAAGTGAAAGGGTTACACACGTTGGTTCAGCTGTACCCCGACACATCAACGCATCGAGGTAAGTGGGTAATATTAAAAAAAAAAAACGGTTCGTTTTATAAATTAGCATTTTTCTACGTACATTGTCCACGTACTCGGAGCCTGTTCTTAAATTACCATTTTCACCCATACACCCGGCTCATTATAATCCCCAGATCCCTTTCATTAAACACTCCACGCGCACACAACTACGCGCAAGGCTTCAGCGGAATTAGCTCGGGAGCAGACAAATCGAGTGTCACTTACAATAATATCTGCTACAGCACCTGACAAATTATTATAGAATATTCAGAGAACTTCAATAAAGCCTAATAGCAAAATTTGTTGTATAACATACTTTACATATTATTTGTCGCCGCCACAACAACATTTTAAAATTAATAATAGTGTTATGCACATTCTGCGGCTATAACACAATTTTAGTTTCAAGCACATACTCCACATGCCATTCCGCCACTGACGAATGGACACATGCTCAAAATCAATAATTTTAATTTTGCCTGTTATTAGTGCCATCTATGAATTATTATGTAATAAGTAAATGTAGATCACATACCAGATGCTTTGTCGACCGCTGCGCGGAAATTAACACGGTTACCGTAATTATCGTAATTATATATATATTGGTTGTGCTAACAGGAAACATAAACTTAGCATTATTTAGTTTATATTATTTTTACCTATTGTGCCAGGAGATGCCGTAATTTCATATATATTTTGTGTTGCTATTATTCCCTTTACTACTTATACTTATTAATTACTGTACAAATAGTAAATTATACAGTAACTTATAAGTTATAACCAACTAAATTTTAGTATTATCTATCTATTTATTATTCATAATCTTTATGCGAAGTATTAGGTGAACGAGTGTGTATAATATAACTTTGTGTCTCTCATAGCGTATACACTATTATAATTTATATAAAAGGTATGTAGTAATATATAGCTATGTTTATTGTAATTATAATATTATTTGATCTGTTTATATATTTTATATATAGTATAGCAGCATAGATAGCACATTTTTCAATTCAGGCTTTAACGTAGGATTTCAAGAAAAAATAGTCTTCAGTCTTGTATTGTTTATTAATAATTATTCAATTAACTATAATTATTTTATTTTATTGTATTGATTGCACGTACATTTTTGTTGCGGGTAAACATGTCGTGCCTGGACGTGTACAGATGCTAAAGAGGTCCTGCTGAGAGGGTTATCATGGTTCAGTAGCGATTAAAAAATAACTAAAAGGAAAAAAAACAAACCCCTGTCATTTCCATTGTTCCACTGCGAGCTTGACGTCCGATGCATCCTATGACAGTAGAGACAAACCGCGCCCTTTCAAATAATTTTGAATGTTTTGCCAAGCACGATTATAAAGCTGCAGTTTAATATCATGTGTATATGATTAATGAACGATTGTTTCGGTTATTATACATATTTCTACCTTACATATAAGTATATATTGTCCCGATTATATTAATGTTAGGTAATCATTTTTCTCATGAATTGACCCTCTATGATTAAACCCGATGGAGGTCTATTAATAATCCTATTTTTATAATGGTAGTATATTTAAATCTATAAATCAAAAATATAACTATATACTAGACTAAAATAACGTTAAAAATGTTTAATTATTTACATTTTTTAAGAAAAAAACAATAGCTTTTCAAATTTTATTTCATACATTCATATCATAATAACATATTTTGTAAAAAAAACAGATTTTTTTTTTTTAAACTAAAAGCTCAATACTTTATTATACTTATTTGCATTTCCTGAAATTATTATGATTATCTTTATGCTATGTAATCATAAATGACAATATAAATTTTCCACAATATATTAGCATGAAAACAACTTAAAAGATTTCGGCACGATGGCAGTCGTTTGTAGTCACTGGCATCATTGTCACCATAAGAACAATAACTTATTTTTGGGACATATAGAGTAAAACATTTACTGAATATGTTGTGTTGCAAGGCCTTATACGGAACACGTATAAGTTTGCCTGCAATTACAGTTTCCGGGGGTGATGTAGACGTTTATCAAGTTAAGGAGGTCACAAGGTTTCCAGAGGGAGTCAATAATTTAATTACAAAAATTTCAAACCACCTGCTGATATAATTTTACGAATCTTGTCGATCTTTTAGTCTATTTAATTTATGATATTACGTAATTGTATATTTGTAGAATATATAAAAATGAAACGTATAATAAAATAATATAATGTACACATACAGCTGGTACGTTATTTAAGAAGGGATGAGGTTTGATTTTGTTTATATATAAATATAATATAAAACAATCACTTATATACTATAATAATATATCTTGGTATACACACTTACACATGCACATATAATATGTATAATGTATAATATACATTTTTTTTTTACGCATATAACGAATCGATAAAGCTAAAGGAGGTTGAACTTTGCTAAACCACCTAACCCCCCCCCCCCCCATTCACCCCTCTTTCTGGGTTTACTGTTCGTTTGGTAATACGCTCTCTTTGGACAGTCACATACGTATATGTGCAGTCGACATTCGATTTGCTTGCCTGGGTTTTTGCTTTGCCTTTTTTTTTCTTATCGAATTATCTCGGCGTCTTGGATTTGATTTTTGAATTTCACTGAAATTCCTTTTCTCCGTCGCTCTCACTTTATCAGATTTATATATATATATATATGTATGTATAAATGTATACATATGAATGCTCACGTATATATCTCGTTCCATTTGGAAGAAACGTATGACGTATGCGAAAAGTGTACACAACCACTCGAGTCAAATATAAAATGTATAATGTACACACGCTCGAGCGTCTTCCGAACACCCGCTCGCCGTGCTCCCGAGCACACGGTAGTAATACGGTTTGGAATACTCGCGTATATAAATATATATTTTCATATGTATTTTTCTCTCTTTTTTTTATTTATTTGAATCCCTGACTGAAATCTTCTCCATCCTTAATACATCACCCTATTTGAATAGCATACTTCTCTTTTGCGTGTGTGTAAATATGCACATATACATATATCACGAATTTTCATATTATTATAATAAAAATACTATTGCCGTGTACTTTTGAAGAAAAAAATATAAAACATTTTTTCTCAGGTCCCTGAAAACTATGTTCCAATTGTTTAAAACATATGAGAATATTTTGCATTATGTTCTTCTTTTGAACCCACTCTATCTCCGAAATAGTAAAAATGGCCAATATTATTGATTAATTTGTGCACATATATCACTGCGCTAAATTTCTTTTTTATACGTATTTGTATAGACAGATAAGGTACAATAAAATCATATTGATGTACGAACAACGTCTAAAATAATTTCAAACACTCTTATACTATTAAATACGTAATATATTACAGTAAAATATATGTTAGTGGATTTTAAATAAATTCACAATGAATATAGATACATACAAATAGGGTTAAATAAAATTATCTAGTATTAACTACCGCTAAATTCATAAAAATTGCAGTTATTCAAAATCATGAATATATTTATCTTTATCAAATACTTTTTGAATTGTTTGGACCTTATAATTTTTAATATATTTCTTAAAAATAAATAAAACATATAACTTATACAGATTAGATTAAAAATTATATTTTTTTTCAAATTTAATGATGTGAATATATTTACTTATAAGTAGTTCAATATAATGCGAACAAATTGTTTATTTTTGTTTTAATTACTTTTAATTTCAAAGTAAATACATACATCGAAGTTTAACACTATTGAGAAATATTAAATAATAATATGTACACAACTGTGTATTAATCACACAATATAGATTATTTATTATGGTTTAATGTTAAATAGACTTTCGATTTTTAAAAATATTATTTAACTTAACACATTTATAAAAAATACCTTTAGATATTTTGAAGACAATTATTGAAGGGATTAAATTTTGGAGAAATAAGAACCTATTGCAGGTGTAAGGTAACAGCATGATTATAAAACACTATTCTTCTTATTTTTTTTTTCTTACCCGTAGAGCCTTTCTGTTCCTGAAAGTTTTCTCGTTACATTTGAGCCCTCGGGAATACTCCATTTTTCTAAAATCTACCCTTTCTAAATTTTTGCCATTGCTTGGTATGGTATCTCTTCGTTGAGCAATGTTCACAAACCACTGGCAGCGACAGGTCGTATTTTTCCCTCTACTCTTCTCGTATCTTTCCCATTTCTTTATATACCTACCCTCAATCCATTGCTTTTTTTCGCGAAATCAATCAACTTAGGGTTTACGCTCTAGTGATATGGTAAAGAAATGGGTGGTGTACATATTATTACATATTGTCGGCCATTGCATATATGTATACACCCTCCCACACTAATTTTTCTCATACGACCCTGAAACTGTTGCCTTGGTAACAAACACATAGTATTTCAATTCTCTTATTCAGTTTCCTCTACGCATTTAGATTTCTTCTGGTTATATGCATGTACTATGTTTTAATATTTTTCATGAAACATGAATAAAATCTGCATACCAAACCTTATTCTGGCTTCAAAAATTTGTCGGGTAGGTCAAGAGCAGACATTTGGGTCATGGCCAGAAGAAAAAAAATAATAAGGGTGAATGAAAACAGATGAGAGAAAGTTTTTAAATAAAAAAAAAAAGCGTACATATACACACTTACATAATATAGTGCTTTATTATTCGCCCTCGTTTTTAATGGTTCTGGAAAAGACGTCGTGGAGCGGATATAAGTGAGAGAAAGAAGAGGAAGCAAACAAAGTTAATTGAACTCCATATACCCGGATATGCAAAGACGAAGAATTGTGTGTGTAAGGGGTATGCATTTCTTGAATGAGGGAGAATTTCGCGCGCAAGTCAAATCATTAACATGCCTGCCGGGCCTACCCCTCTACTCACCAGAACACAATCCGCGTATACGTTAAATAAACTCATTCATCTTTTGCCCTGCTTCCCTTACCACCACAACACCACCTTCTCTTTTCCACTGAATTTTGTTTACAAGCGTGTGTAAAATCCTTCGGGTTAATGCCCCAACGTCGACCTCCTTTTCCTCTCCAAACCATAATTTATAGTTTTCATAAACCCGTACTTTGGAAATCAGTTGAATATTTGATTTAACCCTAAAACTATTTATTTTTTTCCAAACATCTTTGTATGAATAATAAAATATTATTATATATCTTTTCCCGTTTATTTAATTAACATACCGGTTGAAATTTATTAATAAAATTATTATATTTATTAATTTATATTAATTTATTTCATTTTATTGAATCAAATAAGTATATTAATTATTTTGAATTGCAATAAAAATTCAACAAAAAAAAAGTTCGAGAAATTTCGTAGGTATTGCCACATAAATCTAGTTTTGAAGTTATTATAAAATTTATCTGTAAACTATAATAGAATAGTTTGCATAATAATTCGTAATTGAATTACTCTACGTGAATTTAGCTCCGTATTTATAATAAACACCTGGATAGAAATATGGTTTTGAAATAAGTGTCAAATTCGTTAGTCACATATGCGCATATATTACTAGCCAATTCATTCAATACTTTTAGGGTTCATACTAAACAGGATAACGGTTTGAATATTATTGAACATAACTCAATATAATATATTAGAAATTCCCATTTCCAATGTAACAATTTAAATCAGTATGGCCATATAAGAGTAAATAAACCTTTTAAATTGAGATATTTTAATATATTCTATTATTTATTATAGGTAATCTCGTACTCTCCAACATGAAAATTTCATGTACAATTCATAAATAATAATTTACGCAATTGAAAAACTGACTTTTTCGAATCACAGCTTAAATAATGATACTTTTGATTTAATTTTATTATTGTCATGAAATTTAATTTCATCTACATAAAATGTTATTATTTTAATATTTTTTTAATGATCATACATGAGATATATGTAAAGTAAAAAATGTAATGATTACACTATTATTGTTTACTATTAAATTTTTTTTTTTTTTGCAAAATTATCATGAACATATGCTAAATAATCTTTTGAAACACCTTTTATATAATTTCAATAAAACCAATACACTTGGCTCAAATTACTTATTTGTTTCATATAAATTTGATTGAATATACACGTGTCTACCTGTCATTGATGTCCTACTCGAACACTGTATACACCCGGATGTATAAAATATTACCCTTAGTCCGTTCGATGACAATGACATCCGTGTTTCCCCTTTTCTAACCCGGAACTGGTTTCCCGTCAATTGATTTTCGACCCGACACACCAATAAGTCCATCGATTTCACACGTACTCTACTGCTCTAGCATCCGAAATAAATCATAAATCCCACAACCCTCGATCTCTTTGACTATAAGTGCGTATAAAAACCTTGGATGTTTATTTATTTACAGGATGGGACTTTTTTAATAACTCGTTCTATCTACGTCACGCTTAGAATGTTAGGTTTCTAACTATATTTTAACGAAAACTGAATGTAGATCAAACGATCAGTGTTTACCAAGTACCAACTAATTCTTTAGACTGGCATTACAAAAAATAAATGTTTAATTGTAATGATGCCTATTAACAACCAGTCGTCTCGAATCATCTTTTGATTATCTAAAATAATAATGCATAATTTAAAAATACTTTCAGAACAAAAAGAACCATTATTTGATATTTTATTTTATTGGTTACGGTTTAGTAATATTTTATATAATATAAGTATTTAGTATATGATGTAAATATTAATAATTATCTTTTGTTTATATTTTAATTATTTTTTTAACTACAAATAATACATTTACACGATACCATGTTGTATAATATACTCGTAGTTTATGTTAATATATTTTAAGCAAAAATATATTTTACTTTGATGATTTGAAATATTTTTTTTATAGATGATCATAATATATAAATTATAAAATCGAAAGAAAACATAATTTGCAATAAAATAGAAGTATTTACACATATTCCATGTGAACCCCAAACCAAATTTACATTGCAATTGTCTGCATCGAGTTTAATTGAACATTTGAAACATTTGAACATGATATCCATTTTCATATACTTAGACGGGGTTCTCCGAGTAACGAAATCGTATACTGACTCGAAACTGTTCTATATTTTCGAATAACAAACACTTTTTTTTCTACAACGTTAGGTACTAACAAACACGCTGTAAATCGATTTTTGTATCCCTTTTGTGTACCTGCAAAGGGTTCTTTTTTTTCGGCCGGTGGGAACGCATTGCCTTATATGCAGATTGCAGATGCGTACTACCCTTCCATAAACCCTTCCGAGAATACATAAATTATATTTCACGCATGGATTAAAAAATTCAAAAAAATAATAATAACAATCGTGTAGAAGACGCAAAAATATTTCGCGAAATATAAATTATTGTCCATTAAAAAAAGGGTGCCTTTTTATATACATCTAGTAAGCACATACGCTTTACGCTCCGCCTATCCTCTATACCCGCATATTATAATGAACACCCTTTTCACTTATTTACATATAGGCTACGATCAATTTTTTTTCGCAGAGTATTAAATGCTATTTTAACGGATTAACGGTCGCTAAAACGAATAATTTTAGTTTTAAGACCCATGATATGAATCAGCTATTTAAGTAATTTAATATTTAGAATATTGTCCGCCCGATTTACACCATCATCATTTTTCATCTGTTAGTGGTGGTTGTAAAATATTTATATGTTTCTTTTTATTTAAATAAATGCATTTACAATAAATTAAAATGCTTCTATTTATTTTTATCATAGATTTTTTGATAACGATTTAATGATTCAGTTAGGTAGTTTTTTTTTAAATTAATCATGTGATTGTTTTCTATTTAACATAATATTGCAGTAAAACCTGTCCTGTGCGGAATTTTACAGGACCAATAAATATTTTTGTTTTAAACAGGTTTCCATGTAACTGAATAAAAAGGAAAATTTCATACTACCGAGTTACAATATTTTGCATGATTGAGATTTAAAGTTATAATATTTTCCGGCCAATAATAAAAATCAAAATGTTGAAAATTAATAAATATCATAGGCTACAGTAAATTTTAATTTTAAGTAATAATTACATAGTATGTATTAATTAGATATTTCAAAATAATAATAAATTTCAATTCCAAAATTTGAAGAACATAATTAAAATACGATTAAAAATTACGGAGTTCGTGTAAAGTTTTGTTCAGTTTTTCTTTGACAATAAAATTAACAACTTTCTTCTATAACTTTCATTTTTTCATTTAAACTTAAACAAATCTTTGAAGACATTGTGAGAACAAGTAACAGGAAAACTGTGACTAAATGGTGTGACAATAATGAGCACTGATAATATAAATTCAAGATAAACTGTAGTTATCTATCGACACATATTAATATTGCTGCAGACTTTAATAATTGTTTAATAACAAAAAATTTTTAGGTATCAAAAATATTTTTTTTCATTTTATAATATGTTTTTCCGTTTGTTAAAGGTATATTGTTACGGAACCAAAAAAAATTTTCCGTTTTACGTTAGACAGGTTCCGTTTTATCAAGGGTTTAATCCTATGTTAAATTATAGAAATCTGTTGGGACCATAATAAATTTCCGCACAGAACAGCTAGAATTCCATCTT
Source organism: Melanaphis sacchari (assembly GCF_002803265.2). Lineage (NCBI taxonomy): Eukaryota > Metazoa > Arthropoda > Insecta > Hemiptera > Aphididae > Melanaphis > Melanaphis sacchari. The sequence continues at coordinate 99,114 of NW_020271193.1, forward strand.
AACAAGGATTCGTATTAGACAGTTTTTACTATAATAAATATAGCAACCCTGTAAAACATATTATTCTACCAATCATATGCATATCGCCAACAAAAATCATTATGCAATAATCTTGCTACATAGCATTAGTTAAAGTCACCGTAAATATATATATATATGATATCGATGTAAAAAAAAAAATATATAAGTATATATCGTTGTATACGTCCAATAAAATGTTTGTATGAGAAAAAAGGGAAAATGTTCGTCTCTACTTCCCTTCCATTGTATAACTGGAAATTCTATTTTCCTCTCAAAGGGATTTTCGTCCACCGAGATCAAACGGCATATCTTTTGTAAGATACACGAGAATATATGACCGACAAGAAAATGGAATTTAGCAGGGGGATGTCAAGGAAAAAAAGGAAAAACCCTTTGCAACTTTCCTACATATACATCCTTTCCACCGCATATATTTAATATATACGTATTACGCCACTGAGAAAAGTTTGTGTATTTTTTTAGTGTGTGTGCACATTGAATCAATACTTTCACACGTAAGAGGTAAAAGGGTTAAATTATAGCGCTAAACACACAATGGATCTAAGAAAGAGAATAATATCCGTGAGCTGTTCAAATACAGGTGAATTGTGCGATGTGACTACTATCTGCAGGTGCTATTGTTTTCAACTTGTAATAATTTTAATGTATTAATACAAACTATAATAAAACAATTTTATTAGATAAAATCAAGAACTTCCATCAAAAATATTGTATAATACAGTATATTAATTATGTATATTATGATTATTATAATGTAATAATTAATAATATACATGTATTAGTTCCAATACTTCTCTAAACAGTTGAAACACGCAATTTTTATTTCAAAAAAAGCTATTTCATTACTGAAATGATGTGCAACAATTATAAATAATTTATTTTTGTATATTTAAACTTCAATAATTTGTTTAATTGCTTAAATAGCAACAAATCTTTATAGTATATTTATATATGTATAGTATAATTATCATTAATATGGCTAGTTCAACAAATATTATCTTTATCGAGAAATATTTACATATTATCACAGTAATATTGAAAATTATCTAAAAAAATTATGCTCAATGTATTTTATATCTTTAATATTTTTTTTTCAAAATAATTTTCTTAATTTGTGAATTTTGAATACTTATCAACACACTAAAATATTATGATATCGTGAATATTTCTTAATTCAAAGAATAAAAATGTAGTTATTTTTGTTTTACCAAATTGAATCTTTTTCTTATCTTCTCCTCGTATTTAAAAACACTTTTGAGGAATCTTCCTATTTATGATTTTGATGACTCAAATATGCATACCAAGTATAATTTTAATTTATTAATATTTTTGTAACTTTTATTTCATTTTATATTACTTATCAAACATTGTTGACATATGACTTTTAAAAAAAAATATTAATTACAAAAATTATATTTCAAAACCAAAATATACTTATATTATTATACTTTTTAATATATTTTTTAAATAATTGGTGTTAAGTTTTAAATTTTATGGTCTACTGAAGTTAGTTTAGTTTAGCGACCTATAAGCTCTGCTTTGTTTAATATATTCGTGATATATTTTATTTTTCTGTGTGTAAATTATTTTAAATGATTATTAACATTTAAGTTCACACAATATCAGAACACTTTGTCCAAACAAATTTAATTTGTCTTCATAACTTTGATCTTTACTGTCAAATCGTTTACTTCGTTTATCGTCACATAACATACACATATAAATCTATATAAATCTTCAACATCGCATAACCGAATTTCAGTGATTGCTTCTGAAAATATCGACGACCTACAAACCCAGCGGCGTAATTTATTCTATAATAATAATGGCGTCGCATTTTAACTATATACATATTAGATACATATAGATATACATAAGTATGTATACGTATATGCGTGTATAACTTCTTACGCATTTAATATACAGGGTACAGGCGGTGTATGGCGTGTGTAAAGAACGTTTTTGCTTCAACAACGCAATTTTGTGGTGCGGTAAAGCGGAAAAATAATAATATATACAATAAAAATAATACTTGGGTATGGTAGTGTTGGGTGAAGAGTGGGAGTGATATAGGGAAAATATAGTGCGAGAAAAGAATGGAAAAGCCTAGACACAACGGCTCGTGTAGTTGTGTCACACGTGTTTATGACAGCTCACTTTCTACCCTACACCTCTTCTTTCCGTGCCAGAGCTTTTTTTTTATTTTGATGTACACACAGTTGCACGACACGGTACAATATTTTATGGAATTCTTGAACGATTTTGGACGAAGGGGTTGGTTGGGGTGCGTCTGTAATATGTATAATGGTATATATTATACTACGTATATAAGTATAATATATATATATTATATAGTAATATTATTATACGAAGTCAGCCTTAATGCTCTCTTCCCGACCGTCACCCATCATTCATTCTCCCTCCTATTCGTTTTCGTTTCTTGGAAAAACGAAAATACAGTGGAAATTCGTATACGTTTTATATTATATCCAACAAAGGTTAAAAGGGGTTTTTTTAAGCTTTTGCGAGAAACCTGAGTAGAAGTTAACAGGAATGTTCTATCGCTAGAATCCATTTTGTCGTTGAATGGCGTAGCGGCCAAAATGCACCAGAAAGATTAAATTTATTTAAATAGAATACTTTATTTAATATTTTTATTTGATATTTTATAGTGAAAAGAGTAATTTGACAATGTTTATTGTTATTTTAGCTAGAAAATTAAATAAATATTTTAAAAATAGTTCATTTTTAATCTTTAAATATGTTTAATAGTTTCAATTCGAAATTAAATTTTGATTCGGCAATTCCTACAATTTAACAAAATTTCATAATAAAAATAACATAATATTTGGCTATTATATGTATCTTAAATATTTATACTTATTAGGTTAACATTATATTCACAGTTATTATATATGCTATAATAAGTTATTAAATATAAAATGTATAAGAATATAAAATATCATATTATAATTTACCACTCATGTATTTATTCGGATATTTTAAGTTATAATATTCTTCCCTGAATGCTAAGAAAAACATATTTCAAAATTAATATTTGAAAATTGAAAAATATATTCATCTCGAGGTACCTATTAAATCCGATTTTATTTAATGTTCCTTCTCTTGTAATATATTCCCTTGCCACTAACTGAAAATCGTCTCTAAGATTTGTATTTATTACGTTATAAAAACATTACGATGTATACAAAAAATGTACATTCCATTTTAACTTTTTTCTTTAATAATTTATATTCATATTTCTTCATAAAAAATAAGATAGTAAATATAATTTTTATTATCATAAAAGGTTAATGAGTATATACACATTATTGATAATTTACTGGAATAATTTCTTAAAACTATATAATTGTTAGCAGATTTTTTTATTGGATTTTCTGCAGTTTATCACGATGTATATAGACAAATATCATGCTATAGAAGTTGTGGTAACTATGGTATATGTCATGAACAAGATGTAATTCACATAATAATATATGTTTTATTCATTTAATTTACTTTAGTACGAAAAATTATATTTTAACTGTTGTATGTGAACGCGCATTTACGTTGCGTTTCTGTCTGTCCTCCTCAATCTCTCTCTCTATCTATGTATTATTTATTAAACATCTATATATGTATATCGCTTAATAAAATTTCGTATGTGCGACATGTTCTGAGCGCAAGTGCAAAATGAAAATAATATTCCATCCACGGCCCCGTGTTCGACAGCAATTCTCCACCGCCACCCTAAAGTCGTTTTTATTATTATTATTATTATTATTATTATTATTATATATATATATATATATATACAACACAAGGCAACATGAAAAAAATAAAATCGTATACAAGAAGAACGTCGGAAATAGTAGGGTTACAACGGGAATGGCAGGGTAGCGCACATAGAATAGGACTGGTGGAAGCGTACATACATAGTAGTACGGTGGTAGGAAAAATGCGTCCTTTTTATGTTATGCTGAGTACGGGACCGGAATAAAATGAAAAAGCGAACTTGCAATAGTATAAAAAAACTGAGGTAACACACACACACACACACATGTGGTTCGTCTTGCTCGAGGGCGAGAAGTGTGAAGACGACGAGAGGAAAGGGTATACAGCAGTATCAGAAGCAATAGAGGAAAAAGATAGGTTATCGTGAGAGAAAAGCTTTTCGTCTTGCACACACACATCACGTGTTCTATATACACAACTACACAGGGGAATAGAAAGAGGTAGACAGAGTGATGCAGAATGAGAAGGGGATATAGTATAGAGAAAGAAAGAAATGTAACTCGCACGTAGGTATATATATATAAAAGTACATCGTATACTTATAATATATACGTACAGTGCTCGTGTCTATAAATAAAAGAAAAGGAGACGCGGTAAAGGAAGAGACGAAAAAAATGAGGGAATTTGAGAACATATATGGAACTACACACGCGCGCACGCGCGCTCGCCCGACCTGCAGCAGCTCACCCCCGTCTACCCGTTCACAACCATTCTACGGAAAAAAGGGGGTTTTACGACCGTTCTCTTTTCTATATCTACAAAAACATGCAGAAAATCTACCCTCTATCGCTTACCCACTTATGTGTCTCGCTCATACGTCAATATAAAGAGGAAAATATATATCCGTATACGTACATATTATATATACACACTATTATACATACATGACGTATATTGTATAATATATATGTTTACGCACACACACGCATATATATATACGCATTCTCTGAGTGCAAATAATATATCCTTCTGTAAGCGCGCATGGGTATCACATTTTTATGATAAATAATAGAAATGAAAATATGAAACACACAAAAAATAATAAAAATAATCATAACCCTTTTATAGAAAATATTATCAAATTAGCGATATAACTCAACTCAACGGCAACGTTTTAAATAAAAAATTACAGCTCTGTATAGTAACGTGAATAAAAAAAGGTCACTGTTTCTAAATAAAGGGTATGAATATGTCTTTTTACGTTTACATAATTTAGTTGCTAACTGCAATTCAGCAATTATATCAGAATATATTTCATTTAATATTTATAATATGTACAATATGTCAATATATAAATCATCCCAATTGAACGTTTTAAAAAATTAAAACAAAACTAACGAAAGAAATTTTTATCTTTCAGTCTCAAATAAATTTTAAAACATACTTATACAAATTTTTCTTTAAATGGCATTTCCCTGGTTTTATTTTAAAATGCCTTCTCACTTTTCATTAAAAAACAAAAAAATGTACTTTTATATTCTTACATACCATATTTGTAACGTAATCTACTTTTCAGCAACAAATTTACTGTTTAATTATTTTCCGAAAAATACTGAACAATGAATTTTATAATTTAAATTATATATATATATATATATCGACAGTTTACCACACTTAACATTATTCAAGTATGCATTTTACCACTAATTATTTTTTTCTCAGCGTTTCTGTAAAATTACATAAACGCTTCAAATTTTATTTAATACATTTATAAAATGTATGTTTAATATATATTATATACGTCTAATTAATGAATATTGAATTAAATATAATATAACTAAATATGACTATCGTTGTTTTAAACAATCGTTTAAAAATAATTAGAGAAAGAAAAGAAATCCGCACAAAAACAAAATTCTTCAATGAACCAGAAATTTATGGAATAATATATTATATTTTATTTTGCGGGATAAATGAGTCATAATTCATAAGATTTCATATTTTCTAAAAAATTAACTTCTTCTTAGGTTGCTGTGGTGACGGCTTGGTGGGAGCCGTAATTGTGTAACTGTAAGGACTGTAAAGACATTTTATCATAATTGGTGTTTAACGGCAGTGCCTCTAAAAAATAGTCTAAATAATAAATAACAAACTCAAGAGAATTGAACATTTGTCAAAAACGTGTGTTTTGCATATTATTGTACACTATATATTTATGATTACGTATAATTTTTGTTTTATTTGCCGTCTACCAGACCAATGGGTTAAATGGACCATGACTTTTCGGTTAAAAAAATAGTAAAAATAACAACCTTAGAGGGTCAAAGCCCCTTGAAAAATTTGAATTTCACTGATTATTTTATATTATACGCATGTATATAATGTTTACGGTAATTTCATTATTTGATACTGGCCAAGCGTACTAATGGAAGCCAATTTGTTTTTGAGATTTTTAAATGATGCGAATGCCACACCTACTCCCCTTGCACCACATTTCATTTTAGAGCTTGCACTGCAGTATTTTATATTTTTGTGTCAAAAAAAAACAACCCGTTTGCATTATTTATGCATATATTACTGCTCTTGGTGTGCATAAGTTACAGCTCTGATACGAGAATAAAAACGAAATGTTTTTTATAATACGCATTTACGATTCGGAATCGCAAATTTTTGTGCATTGAAATTACGTCAAAAAATTTGATTACCTTCATGAAAATATCGTTTTATAAGTCAAGACTAGGTTTCAATGTCTGAGTGATGTAATAAGTGATCTGTATTTTTGAATCTTCATAATATCTATCATTTGATAAAATAAAACAATTATATTGATAGTTTTTTTTTTTTTTTTAATCACTTTTATACTAATTATACAAAGAAAAATAGTTAAAAAATAAATGCATAATATAAATTATAATACAATAGTATTTATTTTTAATATTACTTACAATAAAATATGTATGAATTCATTTCTCTAAAATTAAAATATTATCTAAATTTGGTACAAAAAATTTACAATAACTTTCTAAGAATTAAGATAATTGTTCATAATAATCCGATGGTCATAACAATCAAAATTTAAAAAAAAATTATTACAAAATAATGTTCATTCTTAAATCACAAAACTTTAATTCTACATATTATTAAAAATTAAATTGTATTTTTTAAATTAATTACATTAATCTGTTATTTTTGTTTTGTAACAATATCATTTTTTTAATAAAAATCTTGTATTTTCGTTTCTAATTTTCCAAATTTGTTTTTGAACTAATATTATTAACATCCATATAACTTGGCAATAAATGCCTCAACTTGAAATTTATTCCCATGACGAACCATCAATAATACAACTCACGCACTATGTAAATATTATAGTTAATATTTTGAACTGAATTCACCGAAAATTAACAACATTATATTCAAGTGGTTTTTAACGACCGATAAAACTTAGAATAACATGTAATTTTTTTCTGGAACCTTTAATTTTAATATTTAGGTTATTAAACCCAGTATATTAAAAAATCAATGAGATTATAAACAATATACATTATGCTTTATATCACTTGTATCTTAAAATATAACATTTTTCTAATATTATTTATATTATTTGTATATTACTTTAATTAAATTTTCAGTTTTTAAATCTATTTGTAATTTTTTATTATAAATAATGGTAAAATTTAAATCACCAATTTCTTCTGTGCTTTTACGTAGATACTATAGATATGATAATAACTATATACTTATGTAACGATAAAAGATATATACGATATACTGTTATCAAAAATCTACGAAACACTTTAAAATTTTGTTCTATGCTTATATACGTCATAAAATATTTTTTTTTTATAATACTTTCCGCTTTTTAAAAGAAATCGATAAAATAATGTTTTTATTTTTATAGCACTATAGTAATACATATTTAACACTGTCTTAAATGATATCCATACATTATAGTTAGCTCAAAATACATAATTAATAAGCCATATTAATGAAATTTGCTCGGATAGAGAATTTCACTTTTTCAAAAAAATCCTTTTAAAAAATAATCTTGTACTTAAATTTTTATTGCAACTATATATTTTTACTTAATCATATTCACTTTTAGAGGGCTATGTATAGGTAAACTATATACTATAATATTATGGTACTATAAAACCATTTTCGAGTGGGCCATTTTTCGTTTCAAAAGAAAGTAAATCTTCCCCAGTATATAGGACGCAATGGTTCACATGCAAATGCATATCCGGTTATTAATCGATGGGGTGAGGTAGGAGAAAGACAATGCAGGTGTTTGATGACGTAGCCCAAACAGTCTCTCCAGAGAACCCTTTCTTGTTATTTACGCGCTAGGCAGATGGTGACGAGCATTATACAAAATAAAGAAGATAATTACAAACTACTACCACTACTCGTTTTACATTTTTTTTTCTACTCTTTTAAAACCCCTAAGACCTTTTATTACCTATTTAAATTTTTTCTATTGTTTTTTTTTTTTTTTTTCATTGAATAATAAATAATAATACCCAAATCCAAAATATATTCAAATTTACAATTCAATGGGTGTAAAAACAAAACAAAAAAACAAATTTATTATACATATTCTTAGATTTCAACTATTTAATTGCTTTAAATCTACACATTTTCAGATATTTAAAACAATTAAAAATAAACGTTTTGGAAATTTCCCCTTTTTATTAATATTTTAAACTTATATTAATTATAATATACAACTAAATAGTTTTATTGCTTCATTGTTATTAGAACTTATGTACGTTGTGCAGTATCAAATAAAAAAATAATAAATAGGTAGGGTTAGGTTATACATAATAATTATTAAAAACGTGTTCATTTTTAATCAAAAAATTGTAACATTCCAAACACGGTTTTAAATAGAAAACACGGTTATAGATTTCATTGAAAATAGGCATTTCTTATTATATTTCTTATTAGTATGCAGTTTTTCAAATTTAAATAATCTAATAATCTTATTTATATATCAACATATATTAAATATGTCCTAGCCCTCCCCCTCTACAAAAAGATTTAAATTGTGTCTATAGTATAACTACTATAATATATAACTATTATGTTAATTAGAAGATGAACTCGTTTATATGGCTTAGAAATTTAGATGTACGGTGGACAACAAATAACTTAGGTGAGAATATAAAATAGGTGTTATAACTCATGTAGAACTATAGTGATTCTCATGGTTGTTACCTTAAATTCTAACTAAATATTTAAAAGTAATCGATCAACATTATGAAATATTATCATAATTTATTTTATTACCGTAAATTTAATTTTTAGATGGATATGTACTGCAGGTGTTACTGTACAATTTTGGCTAAATAAATAAATAATATATCACTACCCAAATGATATCAAAATCCAATGAGTATAAGCTGAACATTTTTACATCTTCGGCAGCGAGTCTTACTACACAGCATCATAACTATATATTATATAAATTCGATTAAAAAGGATCCCCTTGTCATGAATAAATCCCGTAATGTACCCAGTAACAACATACATATACTTAATACTTATTATATAATATACACATACTCTATGTGTCATATCATCGTATCAGAAGATTTTCGACACAATCGACCGTCGTCGTCGTATAATAATACAAGAAGCTTACTATACTTACGTATCTACGTGTAAGGTATTTTATTATTATTATTATTAATATTGTTATACCATCGCACGCAATGTATGTATGTTTTATATATTACATTTTTCGAATGGAAAATAACGAGGGAAACGACATATTATTCTCGTCACGGCATTTCCCTCTAGTCGGGAATTTTTATTTATTTATTTTTTTTTTTTTTATATGTATATATTTGAGTCTTTCGCCTGATGCTATAGGTTCGTTAGAGTACAACATTGTCACACGTCCATCGTTAGTGGGCGACCCACACACACGCATAAACGTGCGCGCTTTGAGCTTGACAAAATTGAATACTGGGGTGTACAAGCGGTCGTAAACTTTGACAATAGCGTACATCTATTTTCCTGGTATATATTATATATTATTTTTATAATATAATGCACGCTCTCCTTTCTTCGTTATCGTAAATATTCGTGATAATTTAGAGAAGAATTATTTTTTTACCAAGGATTATATTATATACGCTATGATTTATTTAAAAATGTATAAGTACACCGTACACGAAAAGTAATTTAAAGTTACGTTTTAATCTCTTGCATGGACAAATAGCTACACATATACCTTATAAATTTTAATACATGGTAAATAAGCCAAAATTAGTACTGTGAAAAAATGTAAAATATAAAGAATTTTTTTTTTTTTTTTTGATAAATGAAATGCACTGATTGTCAACTCAACAGAGATTAATGTAGCAAATGGGATTAGTTAATACTTTCAAATAGTAAAAATTTAAACTACTTAGTACTTTTTTATTTGTTGAATAAAACTAAAAAAAAAATTACGAACAATTATTAACATATTTGATATTCTTACGTATTCACTAATCGCTTTAAAAGAAATCTCTATCAAAGTTAATGATCAGAGCATTTTTTTTTACAAATAAAGGATCTTAATACAGAAATAAAAAAAATACACATCATTGTGAAATTAAAAATTGAAAAGGTATAAACATGTAGTTACTATCCTGCTCTACATTAAGTATTGAATTTATAAACACTTTTTTAATTATTATAATTTATTATACATACCGTATTATTACATAATAATTATAATTAACTTTTGAGTCAATACCATTATATTTCCGTAAAATAATAAATAACAAAATATAAATAGTTAGGTAGGTAAAAAAGTTTAAATTTAATAATTTATCTAATTAATTTTTTCATATAAAAGACAAATATCGAATCATAATTTAATATCTATTCGATTTACCGAACCTTTCCCAAAATAGCCAACCCTCTTTGGTGGTCACTTTATACAATATAAGCACATTAAACTGATCCTATATTAATAAATTAAAATAAGGCAAATCTACATAAAACTAAAATAACTAAGAATTTATGATGGATAAATAAGAGATAAAAAGAATATTATAATAGAAAAAGTAAAAAAAACTATCTTGACCAATGGCCATAATGGTTGTAACCACGAAACAAAGAAATACGATATTGTAAGGTAACACGTGTAAGTACACGTTATCACTTGAGACTCAGTAGGTTGATGCAGTAGTCTAGTAGATACAACGCAATTTTTTATCGTATTCAGCCTGAAAATAACATTAAATCTTATAGATGAAATTCGTTTTTTATGTATTATATACTATTATAAATGAACGCGACATTATTTTACTAAGAATTGAATATTTTATAACCAAATTTAATAAAACACGTGTAGTATGTGTAGTGTTTACTTCAAAAAAAACCATTTATTAATGTTTGTCAACGGTTGATTTCGTAAAAGAAACTCGTTTGTACACGTACGGGCGTACATGTTTATGTAAATCAGTCTTAGATATAGATGCATATATTATCATATTGTTGATGTTACATGTCCATGTATAACGTGCATACTTATTTTAAAATAATAATGAAAAAATCTTTGATCGAAATTAAATCATTATCTAAATTCTAAACCATAATATTTCATATTATGTTTTAAATAATTTTTTTTATGAGATAAATTGATGAAAAATAATTTAAATTTTTCATTTTTTTTTTTTTTTTTGAAGAAACTAAGATTTAAATTACATTTTAATCATTGTGACTAATTTGCGGTACAAGCGTAGAATAATGTAAAACCACACCAAAATATGTAATATGTATGAACTACAGTAAAAATGGCATCAATAAAATGAAAATCCCTAGTATTTTTCAAATAACATCGTCATAAAATAAATTGTAGAGTCCCTTTTTTCAGAATACTTAAATCTATAAAAAAAAAAATTAAAACATAAAAATATTTTCAAGAAATAGTGCAATTTAGGTAGGTACCTACTAAAACCTTTAAAAATAATATTGAAAAAACTCGATTATAATAATAAATATAATATTTGTTAAATAAAGTGAGATAGATACTATATTATATAGAATAAATCGTTTACAATGACGATTAAGGAACAAGAAAAAATTGGCCATAGCATCCATAATTTAAAAAAAAATTAGGCAAGTAAGTACCGCTTTACTGTACATTAAGTGTTGAGTGGATCACTGTAATGAGTATATTAAAATTGAATTCAACGATGTATCATTTTACACAAAAAACGGTTCTGATCAGAAACGATGTATCAGCTTAAATCAATATACGTTTATTTCTTATGTTTTTTTATAAAGCTTTTAAAATTAAAATAAATGGTTTTAGTATTGAATTAGGCTATTTTAAATTTTTCTGAAAACATTTCATTATGTTTTATATTATTATTAGTATTTAATTAGTATAATAGTATATATTTATACCATATTATATTATCAAGTTATTAACTTTTAAGTTAATAACGCCTTATTAAAAATAACATTTTAATTATTATGTATTATTGTAAAAACCAATAAATTTATTGTTCCGCTCAGAATCTAAAACACTTAATAAAAAACTGTACTTATATATTATATATTACATTTTAAATCTAATCATGTTTATTATTAAAAACTACAACAGATTTTTAAATAGGTACTTAATTATTATTATTATAATTATTTATAACAAGAACAAGATATTAAAAATAATCTGTTATTTTTTTTTTTTGTAACAATATAATTTTATTGGTAAAATCTTGTATTTTCATTTCTAATTTTTCAAATTTGGTTTTGAACTAATATTATTAATAGCCATATAATTTTATACTGTTTAATAATTTGTCTTGTCTAGAAATTTATTCTTATAATAAGCTATCAATAATAAGACTCTATATTATAGTGTGGATAAAATTATTGTCTAAATTCACCAAAAATAAACATCATTGCATCCATATAGTTATTTTACAAACGTCATAACAAGCAATACAATTTAGGACTATATGATATGAAACTTCTTACTGGACCTTACTTTTAGGTCATTAAACTCAGTATATTAAACAATAGCGATGTCATTAATCGTATAAACCATTTCTATACTGTATTATAATTTCCATTTTGTTTATTTATATTCATTGTTACTCTCGTTTTATGTATTCAATATACGACTTTATTATATTCCTTAGTAATTTTTCGTTGTCTTCGTTTAATGTTTAAATACGTATATACATATATATTTATATTATAACATGTAGATTGTAGGTTGTGGTATTTTTTCAAAATATATATTCTTGGACAAAAATAAAACGTCAAGCATTTTAGATTTTAAGTTAGGAACATTACACAATAGCTGCTGACTTGATTTATTTTTCTCCCAGAAATATATATATATTTAAGCACGTTAAACAGCGAAAAGTTTTATTGTCTGTATCTAATTTTTCAGACGTTTTTATACAATGGCTTTATAACGCACGTGCAGTCTCATGTATACTTCGTATGTAAACTATAAAGTATATTATACACGCATTCTAGCAAAAAAAACTCTTAAGTGGTTGTAGAAAGGATAACTATGGCGCACGTTGACAATATTATTTTATACGGCATACGCATATTCCAAAAATATATTATACATAATAATAACATGACATTTAAATAATATAATTTTAGATAAACATAATATTTCTGACATGATATACGTTATATTTATAATATATATTATATACATATAATGTGCATGATATTTGATTACTATTTGGGCGCGTATTATACTTGTATGTACATACAATGAAAATATACCGCATGTATTTATACCTGTAACCGTTGATATTTCCTGACAAGAAACATTATTCGAATACAAGTATTATATAATGAAAATATCTGAGTGAACGTGAATAAACAACCAAGTGATAGTATTAAAGTATACATCCGAGTATATGTTAACACTGTATAAATAAAAATAGCCCTTGCGTGGAATATACTGTAGTACATTTATACTATATAGATACAGGTAGTAAGTATATGCAAACGAAGAAATGTAAGACACGTTGACTGTGAGCGTGTGCACTTGTTAAATTGCTTAAAAGTGTGGTAACAAAAGTGTACATATACTACATCGTGTAAAAATATTATATTATTCCTGCGAATTTTAAAAATAAAAATATGTGAGATTCGCCATTTCTAGAAACATTACAACTATATATAACATCCTTTTTTCTTCAACAAAACTATTCGTGTACACGCATAGAGACAATTTTTGAAAAAGAAATGTATAAAAGTATTAAATTTATGAGTAGATACATAATGAAATAATTTAAATGGATAAAATATTGTATTATATTATACAATATTTTTATAGATTATAGGGACGCATTATCAGTTATTTAAACATATACAGTTCTATACAGTGTACTTCTGTCCTAACCTAACTTTTGTGATTTGGTTCTGCAAAGAACACCGGTGAGGTGAATAAAAATAAAACAGTATTTTAATATTTTTTTTTTTTTTTTAATATATATTTTTATGATTAAAACGGCGCCTTGTCATAACCCTTTCCCCCGCAGGCCGGCTGATCGGTTTTTTCTCACCCCTGCAGTATATACGATGATTTGGGTGAGTGTGTAAGAGTTTGTGTGTGTGTGTGTGTGTGCGTGCATGCCATCTGCATAAAAACGTGTATATTTATACATATAATATTATTTATACACATATCGCGGGGTGGTTCCTTAACGATGTTCCTTTTATGCGACCAGACGAACCAAACAGACAGCCCATTAATTCTGACTCGGATGCCCCACACTCGCTTGTGTGTATGTTGTATGTGTGTGATATATATATATTCATATAACAATATAACGGTTAAAAAAATTATGTATACCCAACACCTTGTTTTCACGTTAAATGACTATTCACGCCTACCGCGACCTAGTGTTTATTATTATTTTTATTATTAGGTCTCTTTTGATGTGTGTGTGTGTGTGTGTGTATATGTATATTTGAACTAGAACAATTTTTTTTAACCGTATCATTATTGTGTTCTATTACGTGCGTAATATGTCGAAACCGACAAACACAATATTAAACCCTTTTTTGGACGAGCATCTCTTTCTCTATTAAATATGTGTATGTATATGTAACAATAATAATAATGATGATGATGATTATAATAAATACTGGCGATAATATGTTATGCAATGTTCTTAAGTATAATATGTGTATAGTGTACATAATATATTACATTGTTCCAGGGCACATCATAATATAGTGCTAATAGTATGATTTATTTTTAATTGGACGTCTATAATGCAATCTAGGTATCTACCGGCTGGTCCGACGTTTCAATTATACTTCATTATCGCTAGATACATCACGTACAAAAACAATTTTGCTTGCATTCATCTATTTATATTAAGTTATAATCATACGACTTTAAAGTGTTTTCAAAATGTATTATACAATAATATAATATGTACGATTTATGATGCATGCGAAGGAGAGAGCTAGGGGGTTACAAGCGAGTGAGTGAATTAAAAGTACACAATATAGGGCTTATAAAGATTTTAACTTAAAACAATTGTATAAATAATTGTTTTATTTAAAGTAGATATATTATACAATACTGGACAAATATTTCATATATAAATTAAAACAGTAAACGTTGAACAGTGATTATATAATATTTTAATATATTTGGTTTTATACAAATAATTGGTATCAGATACTGGATATGCCAGGTATTAAAAAAATGTAGAGACTCTTGATTATTGTACTCATACACATTTTAATACATATGTAGAACAATAACAGATAACATTGCTATAAACGTATAACATAAAATATTTAATAACTTCATTAATTATATTATATTATCGTATACCAGTATACCACTGCCAATTACACTAATGACTGTTTTCAAAATTTTTGAACATTCTACAGTATATTATATATTATTACGTAATGTCTCATTCAATATGGTAATGGTATTGCTACGTATAGGTACAGTGTATGTACAGTGTGAATATATATACATGAAATTATTTCGCCCCATTGATTACTTCGAGATTAAATACATCCTACTATGTATACTACTACCTATACAGGTATATCATGTCTTGCAGACGTTATCTTTTAACACTCGAAACTCATCATGTCATACGCGAGTTATTCAAGTACATTATTCACATGCACGTTTAACGATCATATTTGATCGTTGACCTACTATATTCGTATATACATGTAAAGTATAGCAAAGGTAACCCTTTTTAGTTGAATATACATGGATGTTGTATACACTGCTGTAGCATAGTATTATAATTAGCTACATATTGAATCCATGGGGTAGAGGCGATGGTATACTCGCTGCATGTATGAAATAGGTACACGCGTATATAAGAGGAGAATGCCGTACGCGGTACGCACCGCTGCTACATATACATAAATGCACGAACGATGGGCAGGTGAGACGATGGAATGAATTATCGCGCAACAGAGGGTTTTTAAAAACGACGTACGTGGGGCTGAATTTTATGAAACATATTTCTTCGATGTTTTTTTCTTTGGATACTGTTACAAGACTTATATTTATATTATAATAGCATTCCAAATAATTCATCTATTCGTACATATACATAATATTTATAATTTATTATATCATAATATTGTAACGTGGTCGGGGGAACAACCAATTAAATATAAGATATCCGGGGAGAATCGTAGGATTCTATAGATATATTTAACCGTTGCTAGGGGTAGATATCGATTGAAAGGATCATAAAATATATTTAAGTAACAACAGACTTAGTGATAGTGACCATTAATTTATAATCTTTAAAATAATTATTACATAGTACTTACATACGGATAATCTATCTTATAACAATGTGTGGCTGTGTCGTAGTTATACGGAATTTGGGTGTAGATGTTGTATTTTGATTAAAGGTGCACAGTGAACTGGTCTCTTAATACATAGTGTGTATTGGCCATAGGCCTTACAATTATATGTATGTGTGTGTATGTATGTGTGTGTGTGTGTATATGTTTATCTAAATGACATATATATATTATTGACACATATACTCATACTTCTTATGCTCCTACACTTTATGCAGCTATATATTATTATGTATACACATTCTGGGACGACTTGTAAGATTAATTCACAATCAAAATTAGCCCAAACAAGATCAGCTATAATATAAGTTTTCAAATTAATATATATAAATACGTATATCTATTCTGCAGCCGAATGTTAAATTACTTGATCTTACCTCGTACTTACTATTTTAAACGTCACGAATCGTAAAGTCATGTGTAAAATACTAAAATGTTTGTACACGTTCCGTGTATATGTTACCAAGTAACTATATTATACGTGATCGGGTAAACATACATATTATATTATACGCGCATGTATAGGACATTATTATGGTGACATTTGTGGGCGGTGTTTATGTAAATATAAAAAAGAATACGTGTCTCATGCATTGACCAAAATTACGGCTGAGGCTTTATAAATATATAAAAATAATACACGTATTATGCCTATATCAGCTCGTGTAAACGCGTATTTGCGCACAATGTAATTATGTATTATTTCGTTAGCCTTCGTATTTATACCTTTTCTCATACATGCATATATTACATATAAACTGTGTGTGTGTGTGTGTGTGGGTGGGTGGGTGGGTGTGACACGTGTGCACAATTATTGACAGGTCCCTGTCAGCCCAATCCATTAGTCTTCGCTCGCGCATACCATCACATATAGGTACGTATAAATTGTATTAACCTTCCATTCGTGCAAACACAATCCCTTTAATGTCGTCGTTTTTTTGACACACTATTGCTGATATGACCTAATTATTGAAATAATAGTACGGATGTACTCAATTTTAATATATATTGAACTTTTAGAGACATAAAGTTCTATAATTAAGGTATACCTACATATACGATAATTAATAAATAGGTTAGGTTTATTATATACAGATATTTAAGTTTAGGTATACTTTTACATTGCTAAACTAATGATGAAAAGCGTGTGCCCAGTTTATAAGCATCATTCCTTGTAAGTAGGCGCCAAAAATGTGACATAATCCAAAAACAAATTTATATTTTTTATAATTGAACCTATGAACAGTGAATAAAAAATTTAAAATGTATAAAATTAATTAATAACCTAATTTTATTTTTAGAATAAAACAAAAAAAGCAATATTAGATAAAAACACATTATGGACATGTCAACTAAAACCATAACTTTTATTGTTCCATCTATTTGATTAAACATTTGATATAAATATAAATTAAAATAAGTAGAAAAATAAAGATTAATACATAATTTAAAACTAAGTTAAGAAATAGTTGTTTGTAATTTTACCCTTAGTCAGTAAATATTTATTGAATAGTCAATAATAATTCGGTTCATTATTGTTATATAAGAGATAGATGATACGGAGAAAGGATTTTTGTGCGGTGATCATGTGACTAAATCGTTATAGAACACCAAATTTAATTAAATGTTATAATTTAATAGTATATGTTTAATAGTTTATATCGGAAGCACATGCAGTTAACAAGGTGTGTCCCGACGAAAAATTCTTGTTCACAAACTGTGTTCTAATGATAAAAGTGGGGTAGTAGCGTATTTATATTGAATTGAGTCTACGCTATTTTTATGTGTTTGAATTGAATCTAGCTTCTTATCTTAATATATTTAAATTGAGTCCGTATAGATAAAATGTCATAACTAACTATACACATAATCTATGACACACAAGAAACAATTAGTTAATCTTACTTAATTATTATTACGAGTGAAAAATGGAGTATATTTTTCGATATTCACCCGTAAAATAATTATTTCTCCTTAAACAATTTTTAATATTTTGTTATATTTCCAAAAATAATAAAATAAGTGTGTACTTGAAATTTTTTAATTGTTTTTTTCAATACCTATATTATGATAAAATGTTCAACAAATTTTAACTCTTTTTGAAATATTCATAGGCACCTATGACAAATTTTCAATTTTTTTTAATATTTTTCTATAACTGTTGATAAAAAATTATTCTTTAGGTAAAAAGTACCTTTATTTATTATTATTTTTAATATTTTTTAATTAATTGACTCTTTATATTTATTATTATAATTAAAGAAGGGGACTCTATTCGAATAACCTTACAATATTGGTCGGACTCAACTCCGATAACCCAAAAGTATTTGCGGAACTCAATTCAATATTTGGGACTCGTTCAATGTTATCCATTTAAGGAGAGAGGGGGTAATGAGAGATAATTGTCTCGAGCAGCAAATTTTTGTGTTACTTTTTTTTCGAAAAATGTATTCATTTTAAAAGGCTTACCAGAAAATGTATGTACAAAATCGAGTGCTAGAATTTGTAACATCATTCATTGTGAAAATTTATCTGATATTTATCCATAAGTTAATATTGCGTAGCGTATGTTTTAATGTGTCCCTACATCAAATACTTCAGCAAAGCGTTCTTTCACTACGCTTAAAAGGATTAAATCATACCACAATTCTCCGATGAATGATAATCGTTTAAATTCTTTGCCCTTTGATAATTCTGAATATTGAAACTAAGTTGGCAACTTCATTAAGTTATGATAAAATAATTGAAGATTTTCAAGATCAAAAGCATACCGAAAAATATTAATTTAATTATGTTCGTTTTTCTTCTCTTAAATATTTATGTTATATTAATTTTTAATGTGTTCACTATTTATAAATAGTTAAAAAATAAATTAATACATTTTACAATTTTTTTTGATAATTTTACTATCACGTGTGCTACTGAGAGTACCCAAGACATTCAACATTCTGGAGCACTCGGCAAATTTATATACTGCATAATGCTATTACCATATCACATGTGTTTTAAGTTTTTTTATAAATGATAATAATTGTCAGCCAATATGAAAAAATCAGGGGGGATAAGAGAGTATTAAAGAAATGTATACTCAGGGCAGCAAAATCTTAAATACACCACTGAAGCGGAGTACATGATAATTGATAGTATTGTGTCCAAACTGTTTTATTAAATTTTATACAAGTTGTATGCTTATTCATAATGCTTTATTTCCTCCTTATGTATGGACAGAATCATGCAATTCATTATTACGCGCAACTGTACGGAGACAATCATTTATGTATAAATGTGTTATTTTAATAAGTATAAATATTTGTATTAATTTATATGTATGTATGCTATTCAAATATTTAAATGAAAATAAAAATAATAATAATAACTAACTGTTGTGAACCATTTCACTAGAAATTATATTATGTGTTAGGAATATTCAAGCCTTTCCAATATATTTCAATTTACTGAAGTGATAAAGAATTTTCAATGTGATGTTTACATTAAAATTTGAAATACTAGACAATTATCAAAGACAACACATGAAAAAAAAATTATTTCTTAGTTAAAAATGTTTACTTAATGTGAAATATTGTTAAAATTATTTGTATAATTATTTTTACTTTTTATTTATATTAGTTAGACACTTAAACGAAACTCATGCAACCTGAAAATAAACCTAGGGACACAATTCGTTAACAGCCATTGAAATGAATCAAAATACTGAGTATACGACACGTTAAATTTTCCATAATATTATAGTCAGCGTCGTTCAAGTTGTTTTGGTACTTACCTAACCCGTTTAATCGTTTGTAAAGTAATTTACATAATCACACTGTTTATATTAATTTATTAAATTATGATAAAAAAAACATACTTTAATAATTACAAGAAAAAAAATTTTAGTCGATATTTGATATTATTTTGGAATAATACTGTTAATTAGTCATTTCCGTTATGTTCTATTACTTCTATTAAGTATTTACTATACGTGATTGTGATTTTTACTTAAATAAATTAACTATGAATATTTTTTTATACAGTCTATTAACTATATGTAAGTACATATTCAAATAATATAAGTATAAAAAATTTTAAATATCAATTGAAAAAAATACATTAAAATTAACGAATGTCAAATAACAATCCATTTACCTACTATAATATGTGTACACTAATATACGAAATAATATATTGAATAGTTTATACATAAATAAAACGGTTTATAAAGATTAAAGAATGATATGTTTTAGTGTATACAGTTGTTAATACACTCGATATTTCAAAAAGTTTGTTCATATAGTTTTATTTTTGATGTCATTGCAAAACAACATTTTAGAAAAAAATGTATTTAAAAACACTTGAAAATTATAAAAATAAAAAAAATATTAAAATATAATTTTTTTTTTTTTTTTGTATGTTGTTTTGCATTTATATCAAATTATTTTATAAAATCTAAAACTTATCAAAATATAATTAATGTACATTCTTAAATGAATCCTCTTATATAATATGTTATGAAAAATTAAGTTATCAATAGCATTTGTTGTTTGTGTAATTGTACGAGTATATTCAATTGATCGTGTTAAGTGTTCATATCCTTCAAAATTTTTGATTGTTATACTGTTATAATATAATAATATGAATGTAACTAATTAATTAATTATTATCGAAATCGAATATCGATTATATAATAATTGATAAGTTATAATATAATATAACGGAGAAAAACACGAGCGCGAGTGAGATTCGAAGTTCGTGAAGTGATTTTCGGGGAAAAGGCTTGTTTTCTTAAGTATGTAAGTAAATACTATCTTACTGATAACACTCAGGGTTTATTTTAATAAAAAAAATAACTTAATTATTTCAATGTCAAGAAGACGATTTTTACTTAAATGTAATAATATGAATCATTCTCGCTCATAACTCGTTAATTTAATAATAAATTATCGTAACTGGAAATAATATTATTATTTACCCATGCATAAATAATTTAGTACTTTAATTACATCGAAACATATGAAACTAATAAGTAATAAATAATAACTCATATCTAACAAATGGTATCTATTCACTTTTACCTCTATAAATTAAATATTTTATTATTATTATTGACTCTATACTCTATGGAAAAGTATGTTTTAATGTTTTATACTAAAATATATTCACTTTTTAAAAGATAAATATTTATGCTATTCTCAGTCCAATATACAACGACATCTGTCGGTCGGTTTAAATAACTAGACATGCAAGTACTCGTTTTTTTATTTTTCTATACATTATTTACTTTATAGCGATAAATAATAATGATTTATATTGTATATTACGTCTACTACCCAGTCATTATTATTTAATCCTAAAATCTAACTTAGAAGACCGTTTCCTTTCAGTGCGTGTAGGCTCTGTTATATCCCATCCAGTAAGAATTAATGCCAATGTACCACAAGGCACAGTAACTGACCCATTATTTTTTAACTTATTCATATCTGATCAGCCAAACTCAAACCAAACCCTAGTAGGTGATTTTGCAGACAACAAAGCTGTAATAGATAACAGCGCCGACCCAAACTAAGCTTCTCTTTATATACAAAACTATATCCACTTTTTGAAACATAGTATAAAGAATGGGGAGTAAAAATGAATGAGAGCAAGTCCACTCATTGTACATTCACTCTTCGACATGGCACATGTCCGACACTTTTCCTTAACAACCACATATTACCTAATGCCAATGTGTGCAATATCTTGGAATTCACATCGGTCGTCTACTCACTTGAACAACACACATCAAAAACAAAATTATCATACTAAATAACTGTCTTCGTCTCTTACGACCATTATTAACATCCAAAAAAATACTTATCTACAAACTTCTTTTAAGACTAATCTAAACATACAGTATCCAGCTCTGGGGTGCAGCAAAAATAACTAACATTAACCGTATTCAAAGATTCCAAACAAAAATTCTTCATATTATTTCAAAAGCTCCATTATATATTGCTAACAAATCCCTTCATTCTGACTTTAAAATACCATTTATCACTGAACTAGCTAAACTTTATTATAAACGTTTCAATAGCCAATTAACCCAACACACAAACTCTCTTATAAATCAACTCGCATCCATAACCATTCCAGGCAATCCTCAAAAAAGGTTAAAAAGATAGTGGTATCGTGTCCTGCTAAAATAAATCAGGAAAAAAAGTATTAAAAAAAAAAGTAATTAAGTTAATTAAATTTTAACTTTTTTTCCCCCGGAGAAATATCCCCAATGAGAGATCTCTTCACTCCGTCATTCCACTGACTAATATGTATATTATATGTTATCAATTAAGCCTATTGTTCATTTGTTTGTAACAGATTGCTAAATAAAGAATTATGTTAAATATATATATTATATATTATTCTATTAAGTCCATAATTTCACTTAATGCACTAGTTTAATACTCTTACTAATTTTTAAAACCAATCTATCACAGCACATCGTCGATGATCAATCAAAATAACAAGACGCCCACTGATGTAGTCCGGGTGGTAGAACGGGGGTACCTACCTACTTATTATGTACTTATGTTTATAATAGTAATATTATAATACATTGACTGTTAATTAGTTTAAGTCAAATTAAAATAATAACCTACTCCTGTACACTCCTTATATATATAAATTGTAAATATTAGACTCTGTCTGATTAGTCACAAATACCGTATGAAGATAAACGTGATATTGATAAACAAAACAGTACACGATATTTCAAAATTATTATATTATATTTTTACTTTCATTTTACAAATAAATAATTATAATTTATAGTTATCAGTCAACAACTATTACTTATGAAATTCAAATACCTACTTACATACTTAATTTCGATAATATTTATTTGTTTCTAGTGTTTCTACCTTCGTGGTTTCTTTGCGGCTTATGCGACAAGATATTATATAATATAAACTTTTTTAAACTTATGTATTTTTTTTTTTTCAGAAAACCAAGTAGAAAGCCAAAACCATTTCAACTCACCTCGGTTGGCAATATTACACAAATACTTGAAACCAATGTATATTATCTCGGGTGTATTGCATCCTAGGTAAGTTTAATATTTTGTTTGAGTACACCTATTTTATTTTAATAAGCTTTAAGTTTTTAAATCACTACAATATATTTTATATCATATAACCAGAATTAGTTAAATAAAATGTATTTTTGTACACCTAACTTAGATATGACTCACCAAGATTTTCATATATGCACGCGGTATATGTAGTTTGTGTTACGTAATTATTATAATGTTCTTTTTTTAATTCATAACTGATTAAATAGCGGTATAAGGTACATATTATATGTTTGTATTGTGCAGTGTATACAACAAATATCTTGCATTAATTAAAATTCGTAAAGCCATTAATTACAACGCGCAAATTATTACAGATAATCTATCTAGTTAGGTAGTAAGCACATATATACCTATTTGACTGGGTAATAAATAGTATACCCTAAATAATAACCAATTTATTTATTTATTTAATTAATTATTTATTTATTAACAAGTAAATACCCTGTACAGTAATAGAAAAAGAAGAACTAATATTAATACATGATAAAATATTTTATAACTAAATGACAACAAACTAATGTACATTATAAAATAATGATGTATAAATTCAAAATGTGAACATATAACGATAAGTAATCATTAACTATTAACATCAAGACTTAAGGGTATAAAGACATTGTTTGAAAATTTGTCTCGGTATAAAAAATAAAATCAATGTTACCTATTAATAATTTTGTTTACTAAAGAAAAAACTCTGGAAAAAATGTAGTGAAACTAGTATATATATATACATTTTTGACCTTGTACATAAATTAGGTATTAAAACTAAATCCAACATTTGAAAGAATCAATATTACCACTTAATAAACCATACAAAAACATCATCAAACTGTTTAACCAAACTCTAGATGATTCTTGAAAAGTATGAAATACGATAGTTTTAGCGTTAATATTTTTAAATTTTAAGTATTTCTATAGATAAAACCGAAATTTTGAAAGATTTATTTGTAACAAATTTTGTGATAATGAAAAAAACATTATTTTAAAATGTACCTACTACATGATTAACCGAGTAATTAAATAAAATTTAATTTTGTAAGCGAGAGAAAATTATGACACTACATTTATTTATATTAACAGTAAACGATTAGTTACATAAATACATAATATGTACCTATATTGACTCAAAATAATAAATTTATCCAAGTTAAACTGTCATTTTGATGCATCAGAAGGAAATTCAACTAGGTATTTAAAATATTTTAGTATCATCGGCAAAGTATTTTACGTTTACAGAAAAATCAAAAATAATAGGTAAATCATTTATAAATGGAGTTTGAATTTAATGACAATATAATTAATAAAAAAAACATTTAAAATGTCAAAAAAGGCAACAAAAAAAGCATTTACATAATTTATAAAAAAATGTAATAGTTTGTATATTGTATATTTTAACTAGTTTGTACTTAAAAGAAAATTGTTGACTGACGAATAATCTTGAATCTAGTATCTACACATTAAGAAGATATTTTAATCTATAGATAGGTACGCAGTATAGGTACTTTTATAAACGTTAAATTAACTGGCAATACCAAATACTCGATAAAGTATTATTTAGCGATATCGATAAATACCACAGATAATAAAACCCATTAAAAATAATTGACAAACAATATTGCACCGTCTTCAGAAGATCTTATTGATTTGTACCGTTAAGATACATGTTGTGTATAAAACTATCAAATCCATTGAAAATTAAACACAAAAAAGTCATTTATAAATCAAAAATGCATTTATAAGTAAAAAAGGCAAAAAATATACATCCATCGTCTTGAATACTAAATGATACACATTTTTATATAAAAATTATTTTTCTATTACTATTATTAAGAAAAAG
Organism: Melanaphis sacchari; assembly: GCF_002803265.2. NCBI lineage: Eukaryota > Metazoa > Arthropoda > Insecta > Hemiptera > Aphididae > Melanaphis > Melanaphis sacchari. The sequence goes on from NW_020271193.1 coordinate 124,682, forward strand.
GCTTTTGCCCTCAAATCTGAACCCCATTTATAAATAAGTGGACATAAGTGAAAACCCTACGGTACCCTTGAACATACATTAAAAGAATTTCCCGCCAATACCAAAAGTAGTTAGTTTCATGAAAAATCGACCTTATTAAATGCTTTTAGGAAATCTGTATACATAAAATTTTCTGAACAATTATGTATACTAAATTTCAATATTTATCTTATGATTAAGCTTTTTCCTCGTTAAACATTATGTTGCTAGGATTAGTAGGATTACTATTTGCCCAAAAAATAGTGCTGACCCAAGAAGTTGGACATAGCTACGTGGACGGACGCACAACTCGTTATGTCATAATATTCATTAAGTTAAAATAAAGATATGAGACATAAACGACGCGCCATCTAGGGGTCGATAAATCTCTCGATGCAAATGTTCCCAAGACAGGGACGTCATCTACACTCGCGGCTAGAGTAGTCCACAGCAGCGATGACAACGCTATCTGTACGCTGATAGAACTCGGTGATAATCACTGCGACTACAACCACAGATGGCGAAACCAGTGAAAGCAGCCGCAGTAGCTATAGCCACAACCGCGTGCAACGGTCGCGCGAGGTGACAGCGGGCGTGTCGACAAGACACCGGGCAACCAATGAGATGCGTTCAAAACGCACGTACTGCCGCCGACGGTGGTGTCGCGCGCCCGACGACGAGATGACCGTGGACACAACGTCGACATTCTCTTCGCACGCTCTCGGCCGACAACACGCTCGACGGACCGCGCACGCGCGCCGACACGGCCGGCCATCGGCCACGGTCACTCTTCGGCGCCCTCCCTATACGCGCGCGCACGCACACGAAGCCGTTTCTGCCAACTCTGAGAATATTCCAATTTTTTTCATGTTCCGTTCTTTCACCGCTCACTCATTCATCCATCTCTCTCGCTCCCCGTTCCGCCCGAAACATTCACATCATTCGCTCACGCGCCGCCTTTCCCGCAACACACCTAATATTATGTTTGGGATCAATTCGTTCATTTTTTATTTTCTCCAACTAAAAATGGTTATGTCTCGACGTGACTTCACGCGTTCCTATAATATTTAACCGATTTTTTTATATTTATTTCACCGTCAATGCCGCCACCGCTGTACACTAAGGTCAGTATATCGTTATTAAATACATATTTTATATTTTTACCATAGGTTCAAATAATCAAATAATATAATACACAATACTACTAGTGAATTATATATATATAAATATATTATAATTATGTAATCGATGGTTTCTTTCCGTTAAGTTCAATAATTTACTGTAATTTAATTTATTATTTAAATTTCCAAATCTCGTCTTATAAGATAATAATACCTACATTGTACTAAAACGTATAATTGTTGTAAGTTTTTGTTTAACGGTTATAACATATTTGTTATATCCATACATAATATTAATAAAAAAAATATATATAAAGATCGATGATTGTTGTCTAAATTGTGTTTACTAAATGATAATTAAGTTTCGCAGATGTTTTTTCGACAAGCCAAACACTTTGATAATAATAATTACATGTTTAGTATTACGATTTTTTACCATAACATATTTTAAACTCGTAACCTTTAAAACCATTAAACCGTTAGTTTCTATATATAGGTTTATCTTATGTTTCGATAATGTAATATTGGTAAACACGAACATCTAAGTGTACTCACTATCAAATTTTATAAATAATATAAATAAACAATACATTTTTTAACATGTTTTATAAAACAAAAAATGCATAAATAGTATAAATATTTTGACTAAAAATAAATTATTTGTGCCATTACTATTAGTATTATTTATTTCAATGGTTTATGTATACTATTTATTTTGTATGTGATTATTTTAAAAAAACAATACTTCTTTGCAAAAAATGAAATTATGGTACATTTTATGTGAATTAATGTTTTTTGTAATTAAATTTTTAATAATATTTAGTAAAAATAGAAAGTTGTTATAAGTACATAAACTAAATAAGTTTTATATTTGGACCTACTTAATAACTATCAAGAAATGTTATTGGGCAATAATTTAATTTAAAAATATGATAATAATATCCCTATAAATAAATAATTTTTGAGATAATTAATAGTAAGTCATAATTATAATATACTAGTAATTTCAAAACAATATACCTATTGTTATGTAATTTTTTTTAAAAATAAAACAATATAGGTATACTTGGACACACAATAATTGTAAAATACGTATTACATTATCGCAGGTATATTAAATATCACAATATATCTAAATATATTCAACTTTCGTAACCACTGATAACTACGAAACCTTAATAATTCATAAATTATATTTTATTACAAAGTTTTTTTTTTTTTTTTAACTAACAGTTAATGATTTAAATTTGAGATAATTTTAAAGTGAGAAGCTATTATTTATTACATGCAAACTTTATGGTTTTAATTTTCTGAAAGGAGGTGGTTAAACGAAAATCGTTTTTATTTATTTATTTATTTATTTTTTAAGCTCTTTGAATATTCATAATATTATACTAGCAGTCGCAATTGTAATACTTAAATGTTATATGATCATGTTTCAACTATTCCTCGTTCCTTGCAACGTAATTATATTTAAAAATGGAAATCTAAACACACTTATATCAGAGAAAAAAACTAAATTCGTGTTTAAAAATAATCGTTTTGACTATTATAACAATATCGTACTTTATTTATTTTAATTATTAGTGTCTATAATATACTAGCTTGTTTACAAACTCTAACACGTTTCATATACTGTTCTTTAAATTATTGTCGCAAAGCGGGTGATGGTCTCCTGTGATATGACTGATCTTTTTAACATTCTCTGTGATATACAAGGTTTTTTTCTGAAAATAATAAATCATAATGTTGTATACGCCGGACGTAATTCTATATTACAGGCGTCTTTGGAAGACAACCAAATATACACGATGGTATGACCGGTCAGAGAATGGCACTCCTCAAATATGTGGTTTAACGTATAATTTCAACATAGGTAAATTTCAAGATGCATTTCATCATTGTAATATTATACTTTTTTTTTACATCTGAAAATTGAAAAAAAAAAATTTCCTCCAGTTTTGGAATTGTTAAAATTAGTAGTCTATCGATTTAAATTACGTTATGCTGCGGCGCATATATTTATATTATATAGATACATAAACGATTATATATTATGAGGTCAATGGCGATGACTACCGTTTACCGGTGACGTTTGCAAAAGGGGGTGGAAATAAGTGTTTTTGGCTTTATTTTATATGTGCCCCGATCCCGGGATACGTTTTTATTGGATTACCCTAACAGGGTCGATGCGTTGTAGTTGACAAATCCGCCAACGGATCGATTTTGTGTGTTAGGTCGTTCAGGACGATACCCCGACCATAAAAATATGTACAAAAAATTTTAAAAAAGGGGGTGCGGTGCGTACGATTGTTCCCTACATATACTGCACACGCACTACAGATTAATATATGAATGTTATATATTTATACATTATAGTAAATAATAAATTATAGTATGTTATATTTCTTCGATAACTGTAATATTCGAAATTGTGTCTTTACGTTTTTCCACTCATAGACTGCAATAGCGACCATCGAGTATAACGATAAAGTAATATATATAATTGGTATTTATCATATTATTATTGCTGCAATCTGTCACAAAACTTAAAATAATATTTATTTTTTTTGTCCAAACTCTTTTTTTCATATAACTATAAGTAAAAATTTTTAAAAAAATTCTGTTGTTTCCTTTTGAAAGAATAATATATAATCAAAAAATAGCGAACGATTATATTAAATTTAAGTACGTCGACCATGAAACGTTTAATTTAATTTTAAAAACTTCACGAAATAACTTGTTGATAGTATTATAAACGTAATTATTTTCAATTATTACTAATATTAAAATTTATTTTTGTGCTCGTATAATTATATTATATAATAGGTCATCAATAGTCGATAATTTTATTACTTTTCCTAATTTAATATTATAATATAAAATTGATTTTATATTATTTTACTTAGGTTTATTATTAATTATTCTGAAAACTTAACAAAAACACAAACGACATAAAAATATACTGCATATAATATAGAATACTTAGATTTAGTATAGTCGCGACTTGGTTATTTAAATTATTTCTCTTCAAATCCACTAGGTGGCAGTAACATAATATAGGTACGATTTAATATAGTAATGTACTGTACAATGATCACAGGTCAGGACGTCAGGTGATGTATAGCGTATTTCATATATACTTTATATATGTAGATAAGATTTTAATTTATTTTTCAAAGCGCAAAAATCATGGTTATAATAATTTCCAAAAACGTTAGTTCCCTAAATCGTTTTCACAAATTTTTCGAGACAATAATATTAACAATAATAATTGCATTCTAGAATCACATAATATTAACGAACGATGTCGATTTCATGCGGTGGGTATACCTAACCAACCTACCCATATACCTATGCCCGAGGCAGCGCAGATCGCTTTCAGTTTAGTGGGAGTTCGTCAGGTGGGGCCGTAAAAACTATATAAAATCATTTTTGAAAGTGCCTTCGCGTCTTCAGTGCGTTTCGTTAGTTTTTGGCGGTTAACATAGCGCGCCAGTAGTACATTCTTAAACAGTTGTCGCGTACGAGCGAAGGTTGCGCGTGTCCGGTAATATCGGTCGCCGTGGCTCGGACATACGGTTGTACTGGCGGAGTGGTGGTAGCATTTGAGAATTTGACGTGGCGCTGGCGGTAATGATGACAAAGTGGAAAGCGGATCGCGACAATGCTCTGTACGCATGCGCATCTTTCCCCCCACCAACTTATCATCTATAACGACGGTGATGATTGCGTGGCGGACAAGTGGCGCGGCCCGACGGTCGCCGATTCCGGCCGAGCGAACGCGGCGCGTCCGACCACTGGTGGTCACACCGTCCTTTTCTCCGCCACCGCCTTGACGATCGGTTGTGCTTGTCAACTATCTCTTACGCCGCACCGGCACGCAAACATAATAAACATACACTTACTCGACATCAGACCGGTGGCACCGCTGCAGACCATTGCAGGTGAGTCTCGAATTTCTTTTATGTTTTCATTCTTTCTTCACGTGTATATAAAATTTCTTGTAGTTTTTACAAATAATTAAATAAAAAATGTAAATTTTATGCTTTTTTCCTCCTTGCGAGCGCGTTCTCTTGATTTACTGAAGGGCGTGATCGTGCTCACTTGCACCATGTGTCGCGTCATCATCACATGGTTTTCGTCCAATTATTTTTTACATTTGGACATTTTTCAGCTCATGTTAACTATAATATTAATTTACTATTTAATTATTATTTTCTGAAAACCGACTGTGTATTATTTTTTTTCGACCTTTTCCGCCTAACGTAAAAAAAATACCGCGTGGTCTTAACATCTACGTCTAATTTTTAAATTGCATTAAAGGGCGTGGGTTTACCGCTAACGTATATTCGGTCTGTCGATCTACATTTTTTTCATTATAAATTTCTTTTGCGAAGAATATTTAGTATTTCGATTTTATTTCTAATAAACTTCATCAATTGTTCGTCACGTACACGTGGTGTGTAAAGTGGACCATTCTTTGTCCACCCCGTGGACGACATAACACAAAAGTAACTGCAAGAAAATATTAAATATCAAAGTTTTACAAAAGAGTTAGTTTCGATTTTCAAATTTATTTCTAAACAAATTCTCACTCGTGAGTATTACGTTGTTTTTTTTTTTTTTAATACATAATCGAAGTAAAAAAAAGATAACCCCCCTCCCCCCATATGGTGGTCGACAGGCCCGCCTGCTGCTCACTTCACGTTCTTGATTCTTCCACGCCACTAGTGTAGTCTTCAGTGCGCTGACAACTACCTGCTACTTTAGTTCTCCAACTACAACGACATCGACCGCCACATCATCGTCATCAATCTACGTTCACGGACACTTAACGGCAATGACCACTAGCGAGGTATAGAGTTCCTACGTTCAAATTTTGAATGTTACTCGTAGGAACTTCATACCGTGCTCTTGGACTTGCGACAATCAACGGTGGATATTTTCGTCTCCCTCCTTGTATTGTAGTTATTTTATTGTATCATGTACTCGTTTAATGTTTTGTAAATTTTATTTTTTTTTTCCGTATGTAAATTATTACCGTGGGTGACCTGTTAACGTTTAATAATCTTATGATTATTCTAATGATAATTATTATTATTACTGCTATAATGTGATAGAACTTCTTTCCTTGTAGACTGTAGTTATTATTAGATATTACCATGTGCATCCATCCACACATTTTCCTATAAATTAAAATCACAATCGGCAGCCTGCTTTTGTCCTACTCTGACCTTGATCAAGAACTCGCATTAGTTTTTAATTTTTTTTTTCTATTGTCTTTAGGGTGGAAACCGGTTTCGCCCAACTCGTATGCATCTGTATTTACCCTATGGATCCTCTAAGGTTAGCTCGATAAGACAACAAAAAAAAAAAATACCAATTCCTCTTGATTATCTCTTCGGCACAAAAATTGTTAATCCTTTCTTCTCTGTGTATCAAATTAAGTAAATCTCTTAGGGGTGTTTTTGTAAGTGCCACTTGCGTGTAGGTAATAATACGCCAGTTCTGATTGAAAAACCTTGCGATGAGTGGATTTATTGTAGTTATAATCGTAATATTTATTATTAATGCCATCGTCGTCGCAGGTAGTTGAATGAAGCCGACGACGACGACGTCCTCTCAATCGGCCTTACATCACCCTATTTATGATAAAGTGATTAATTTTTGTGTTATTATGACATGGTGTATCATAGAATTGTTTCATTAAAAATAATAACGCTAAGGAAATTTCAATGAGAAAAAAACCAACGCAGTCCGTTGTCGTTTTTTTTTTACTGTTCATCGCCCGGGTTAATATAAATTATTACTGAAACTAAATAGTACGTCATATGCACACGTATCCGTGTATTTACAAAGTATACCTATGTGATAAAATATAATTTACGTTAAGTTTTCAATATTATTGTAATACACTAATACGAGTGACATTAAATTCTCGGTAAAACTTTCGTGTTACACTAATGTACTCGTTAATAGATGAATCACGAATATAACGGATCTTAAATTTTGATCATTTTAAAAATTAATATTTCATGAAAAACGCGTTTTTAATTTTCACTTAATATAAAAATCGTTAGTATATTTTAATTATTGTGCAAATTTCTTGGATAAGTATGAACGTCCCAAGAAGTATTTAATTTAATTGTTGATAGTGTATCAATCTATAATTTGTTCATTATTGAATGCTTATGTATATAGTCAAACAAAAGTAACACGTCATTTAAAAGTGTTATCATTCAAGTAATATATTTTCCTTAACAAATTAGATATACATTTTTATTGTTATTCAATTCAAATATGATGGGCATAGTCAATTTTATTACGATTAACTGTTCAGTTTAAATAATTCGAATTCATACATTTAACTATTAAGTAACAATATAAAAAACGTTTTGGGTTTATTTTTTTTTACTTATAAGTAAGTTATTAGAATAAAGTAAACAATTAATTGAACAAATAATGACTATTTATACATGAGTACAAATACATTATTCTATAATAATATGTGTTTTTTTTTTTTTAATATTCAACTATTGCTATTGCGTGTGTCAGGTAACTGAACCAAAAATGTGATTTCTTTTATTTTTATTATTCTTCACTTCATGTTTTGGCTGTAAAGTAACACTACTTCAACTCATCGATTTAAAATAGTGAGCTATTTTATACGTAATACGTTATTTCTGTATACATTTTTTTTTAAATTTACCAACATTATTATGGCATACAAATTAATTGTATTACCTACTATTTAATTACTTACAAAATATTTTAAATGGTATTAGTTCGTAATAAATGATAATTAATGTAAAAGAATAACATTAAAATAGGAAAGTTGGAAAATACTTGCATTTTTTTAGTAGCGCAATTCGGGTACCTAGTTAAAAAAAAAATCATTGATAAAACACATTTTTCATTTAGAATGGTGAGGTTTTTTTTTCTACGCAAATAGTTATACTTAACTACTTATTTTTAATTTTATTCCGATGGTATTTTTAAAATAAAAAAATACTTGAATATTAATTATGAAAATATTTTTTAATAATAAGAAAAAAAGTATTTTCATTTAATTAATAATTGTATAAAAAACCATGAATGGATATCCAATACACTAATTGAGTTCGTAACAAAATGTTATGTTCGGGGACAAACATAACTTATATATGTTTAATGAAATAATGTAGTTATGTAATTACGGCGGTATTTGTAAAAAAGGAAGTCTATTGTCTATTGTTTCAACGTCAAAAGAAATCTTGACATTTGCATTCTAAATGCACAGAAAAAGTATTGACAACCACTGTTTTACAAAATTTTAGTAAATATTTTTTTTTTTTACCATTTTATACCTTTTTAACAAAAACTGCTGTCTTTGAAATGAACGCGTGTAGTTGGTTTAATTTCCTTACGTTTATTATAATACATGCATTTTAGACCCCGTCGAGAGAATTTTCATTAATACAACTGTACAAAGAATATTAACGGGCAATTCAAATCTGTGTATAAGTTTTTATTTTATTTCAAAAGAACCATACCTCTTGCCCTACCATATCATATAACTATAATATGACAAAATAGTGCAATCATAAATGTGCAACAAATATGCGTGATATGTTTTAAATAATTGCTAAATTTGGCTTAATTTGTTTAATTAATGATCTATGTAGTACATTTAAACAAAATGGTGTGGATTAGGTAAAATCAAAAAATTGAAACATTGGATTAATATAATCAATACTAATCATCGAAGTGACAACATTTTTTTGTTGTTGATAGGTATAAACAAAATATTATGTTAGTAATAAATTTGAATACCAGACGAGTTACCACTAACCAATAATCTTATCACACGCTCACGTATAGGTATTTATTAACAGAGTCCGTCGCTACAATCGGTCCCACAAAGTTTCACACTTGTTTTTCGAAGTAACTTTGTTAATATAATATTTGGTTCTTGAAAATCATTGATGACATATTTTATCATCTTTTAATTAGTAATATAATACAATGGTATTGCGTACTCAAAAATGTTGAGTTAGATTTAACAACATGATAACGTAGTTATTCGTACAATAAAAAATAAAAATGTATTAACACTCCATACTAAAAGTTTTCCATGGATACCGACCAATCACAGCATGGAAACCCGCCTTTGACAGAATGCCGTAAGTTAAATTAAATACACTTTTTTATTTATTTTCGCACATCAATATTATATTTAGTAGACAATACTGTTTGTCTATGCTTTAAAACAATTAAGAATAAAATAAACATATTGCTACCCGTATTTAAACTCCTTTTTTTTATTATACTTAATATAAATATAATATATGAATAGGTATGTAAATTTAAGAAAATCAACTAGTAAAGCTAAACTAAAATATTCACTACTAAATACTTCATAACATCTTGTGATTAATAAGTAAATAATTATAAATCTATTAAATACAAGTAAATTTATATTTTTTAGTATAAATGAGTAAAATAAATACAAACCAACTTTGACAATAGATTTAAAATGTATTTCAAGTTAATATGGATTTTTTTAAATTCTAATTATTTTCGAAAATAAATTGAAATTAGTTTTAAATTTGATTGCCATTGTATTTTTTATTTTGTTTTATTTTAATGTATAGATTTCTCAATTATTATTGGGAACTTTTTTTATGTTATCGTTTTATTTTAATAATAAATAAAAATCTAATTTTTTTTTTTTTTGATCACTAAAATAGTGTTACCTTATAAATATTTTTATCGGGTTACTATATTTTATTATAGTATTTTTCATACGTTTCTTGATAAAATGAATTAACTTTTTTCATAACTTATAACACTTGTAGAATGTGGACTTCATTAAATGAATATTATCTTTGCAGTCGATAAAGTAAATTGAAATAACCTTAATCAGAATGTTACAAAGGTTTAGAAATGATACGTCTCGTACATAAATATGTTATTAATTAAAAGTCTCACAAAGAATTGAACTAGAATTTATAAGAGTATAGTGGATAAAAACCAGTTTAGATTTATGTCATGAAAGTGTATAATGACAGAGGAAATTTTTCGTTTAAAGGAGCTAGTTTATATTGTAGTAAACAGCTATCAAGAAACAAACCGGCTGCTGTATACGAATTTTATTGACTCATAGAAAGTATATAAGTTGTACAGTAGAAATTAGAAATGGTGTATTTTCATTTAAACTATAGTGTAACTGATAAATCTTCATTTACTAAGTACCTAGTATCTACGATTATGGTGAGCTATGTAGTATATAGACAAAAATAAATATGTAAATTTCTATGAAAAAATTAAAGATATCCATCTTGTGTAAATTAACCGAAAATTAAACATAACCTCTTAATATTTAACTGCAAAACTGTTGGATATAATCAAAAATCATAAAAATTACTTGTTTAATCGACGAGGAAAGAAACCTTTTGATGACTTAAATGAGAATTAACGTTTTACGGCACACAAGTTCATTACGCGAACTCGGTCATGACGGTAAAAATACATCGTAAATACGTTTTTTTTCTGGCAGGGCATTTATTTTATAAAAGTTTTTCAAAAAAAATTTCATCCTGATCGAAAAAGCTTAAATACTTCCTTTTTTTGAATAACCAAAAATATCTGTCTTATAACCGGGAGGACAGTAACAGCAGCAGGTGTACACATGCCACTCTCCGTATCATCGTGGCTTGTGAGTTTTTTTCTTGGTACAAGCTGCCGTAATGCCGCATACTATATAAAAAAGATCAAACATATATTTTATGTAAGAGTTTATAATATATTCTTATAATGCCTACAGTATTTTACTGCATTGCTCACTATAATAATAATAATAATAATTGTCGTGTCCGAGACTTAAAATATAAGTACACTTCGTGTACGAGTACGATAAAAAAAAAAAAACCAACCTTTCGACAGGTAAAAATTAGACAATCCCTCCAAACTAAAAAAAGTAATTCTTGAAAACGGTTTATTTTTATATAGAAAATAATATTGTTTGAGTAAAAAAATCCTCGGTTTTCGCAGTGGCCGATGCATCGTTTGTGTGAACGTTGCCACGACTGCGTCCCGCGCTTTTTTCTCTTGTACCGCCGACGTCGGCCCACCGTTGCCGCGTTTGTCGCGTCGTTATAATGCCGTTTGTATATTATTATTTTATTATAGTAGGTAGTCGTCGTACACGGCACGCATATAGCCGGTTTCATCGTAGGCATGCGGGTCCCGTCGCCGCCAGTGGCGTCCAAACCACGCTATAGTGAGATTGTATGTGTACGTTTTTTATGTATAAGTGCATGCGTGTGTGTGTGTGTGTATGCGAGTACACAAGTATTTTGTCAGCGTCCCAACGCCGCCGCCGAACACCGCCTCTCCGAATGCATGCGTTCCTCTTCTGTCGGCCTATTCCGTGTGGGAACGAGAGAGAAAAGGGTTATACTACATGTATATTTTGTGGCGAGTGTTTGTGTCGACGTAGACAAGGCTATAGTTCCACGTGTCCGCGGAAAAATAGGAGATTGTGTATGAGTGAGTTTGTGTTGTCTTTACGCAAGAGAGAAAAAAAATAAGTACTCCTCGGGAATCTAGATGATTATATATCGAAGTCGATTTTCCCAATTTTGCATTATTTTCAAAATAGTACATGAAAGCACATGCTTGCTACATTTACATCGTAGTATTCTACGGAGAAATACGTATGTGATTATACATAACTATAGTATTCAAATGATTTTTATTTCAAAGGTTTCAACATTTTTATAACACCTTATTACTAAACTGTAATAATACAACTCATTTTTCCTAAATAATATTGGTTTTGAATATTTTCCAAACTATATCACTGACCCAGCTTATTTTTATTCACTGCACCATTTAAATCATGCAAATGAAAAGCTTGTCGACGTTATCATTTATGCACATTGTTTAAAAATACCAAAACATATTGCAACAGTTGACTATAGACGAATTTATTTTTCGATTAAAAACCAAAAAATACATTTCAATGGCTAAAATTTAATTAGTTTATTTCTGTTGAATTAAAGTGAGGTGGGATGGATTGTTGAGAACAAAATTACACTAATTTATTACGGTTTTAAATCAGACGATTTGTATTTCATTTCCCTTACACAAACAAACTACCCTCCTATTGGAAATGAAATACACAGTTAAACGTTAATCGATTTTTAACTGATAATAGAGGGGCCACCAATTTATTTGTGATATATTAAATCTTAACAACGTAATTGATAATTTGAACATTTACTAATGTATTATGATTATTATGGCTTGACAATACGTAAGTTTTATGAAATTAATAATTAATCTCATAAAAAAAAAAAGAAATTAGCTAACTGCTCTGCTGCGTACAGTAGTTGTTGGGTATAAACTTTATCATTGGGATGTAATTATACGCAAGTCACAACAATAATATACGAGTTAAATTTGTATTTAATGTTAAATCAATACAAAAAACGTTTCTAAGCAAAGGTTTGTTCATATTACTAATTACATTTTATAATAAATTTAAGTGTTTATAACTATTTTATTACCCAAGTAATTTATTTTACTATTAATAATACAATAGGTAGAAAGAATTCATTTTTTTTTCCAAAAACATTTTAATTGAAAATGTCATTTTTTGTAATACAATAAGATACGTTAAATAATACTGTAAAGTTTAGATTACTAAAAATCTTTATTTTTCATCTAAACGTATTATATTTAAAAATATATCTGATTTCAACCGAATTTAAACATAAAATGCTTATAAAAAACTGTGTTTTAAAATTTTTAAGAATTTTGAGTATAAACAACTTAAAAGTAACCTTGTATTAAATTTGTTTTTAATTATAGCCATGAAAATAGTATATATATTCTATAAATTTTCAACCACAAAACAATTTGAAAATTTTCGTAACTTAAAAAATTTTGTCGAAATTCTAACTTTAAATACTTGTAAAAAAAATATAACTATAAATTTTTGATATTTTTCAATTGAAAAATGAATCATTTATTAAAAATATTGAATTCAATTTTTAAGCATTTTTATGTTTATCCATTCATGAATCGGCATTTAAAAAATAAATCAGAAATTGTAATTGCCTGTAAATAATTTAAAAATAGTAAAACTATTTTAAAATTATACTTTTTATAAAAAAAAAAAAAATGATCATATAAATATTAAAATGAACATTTCAAGTTTCTACGCGGTTATTCATTTTCAAGTAACACTAAAAAACAAAATCGATTTTTTTTAAAACTGAATTTGTGTAAAAATTCATGTTCTTTAGTTATTTTGGAAAATACTAATAGTTTTTAATTTTGACCTTTTTAAAGTACAAACTAGATCCAATTTTTAGCCAAAACCTTACCCTCAAAGTTGAAAATCAAACTATTTTTTTGATTACTTATTATGTAACAAACACAAACAAAACACATCATTGTAAAATCAATACATTTTTTGTTCCTCTCAGGATCTAAATATACATACTTAAATATAACTAAATTATCACGAATTGTGATATGCTTCAATATTGTTATACATACAAGTATAATACAGATTTTTTAAAGTAAATTTGCAAACGAGTTAATTTTAGTAATACTTGATAATTAATAACCCATTTACCTGGTATTTAAGAAAAATAACATGATAAATTGATAACAATCGTATTTGAAATGATAAATTTAATAATGTTTCGAAGAAATGCAATTATTATTGCCGTAAGCTCATTTATATTGTCTCATCGATATACATTCGTTGACAAGTAGTGAGAATGATCGATAATATCTGACTGTATTATAGGTACATTAATTTGCATCTAGAACTAATGTGATAAATATTAATGTATTTAAAAATGAAATATTATTCTGAAATTTAACCACTGTGTTCTAAGTGTTCACAAATTATGTCAAATATTCATTATACACGTGTGTTATATATTATACATCTACTTCAAAGTCAATGGAATTGAAGAAAAATTTTTTCAAAATAATCAATTATTACTATGATGTTTGATATAATTATGCATTTAATTATCATAACATTTATAAAATAAAGTTATAATTTTTAGTTGTCATACTAATATATTTTACTTGGTTTTATTATCATTTTTTGTGTTTATAAACTCGAAATTCATAATTTTTTAATTCCATCACACCTTAAATTTAATGAACTACCTCAATACTGTGAAATTTATAGAAGTTCATTTTAATTATTTTCTTATTAAAAAAAAAAAATAAATAATTTTAGATATAATTTCATTTTTTAGTTTTATAATTTATATACAATTACTGTACAAATCGAGATTTTTCCTAAATACCTATAATTTTAATATACAATATTAACCAATGGAGTAATTCAAAAATCTTAAAAATAATTTGTCACATTTGGTTGATTCTATGATAATTTTTTTAAATATAATTTGTAGCTTTCTATATTTTATTATGTTAATTAAAGGTTACATTTCATATAGCATTAATCGTTACTTATATATTAATTATATGTCTAAAATAATATTTTATCTTTAATTACCTACAAAAGAAATTTTAATCTTAGATAATATTTTTAAATTAACAATCGAAACACTATTAAATCGAGCTCCGTTCATAGCCATTTTAAAAGGGCAATTATTTATTATTGCTGCATTCAAATTTATAATTATAATTATACACTAGGTACTCTTTCTTTCACAGGGATGAGAGCAGCGAAACGAGTGTTCAATATCCGGTTTCTGCAGTTGTATTTTGCCGACCTTTTTTTATATTGCTATAAACTTTTTATAGGACAATTAATTATCCTGTTATTTAATACTAAGGATAAATAATTATTATAAAACAATTTTTTTTTTTTATTTATCGATGTGCATGTAGGTGAATAAAATTGTATTTTCGATGTAGTCGGGTATTTCTGATAAAAATTTGAATCTGTATTTCTACTATTTACGAACTTTATACGTATTATACATTCACAGTACGCACCCAAAAAATAGATAAATACACTTTAAATCCTTTAACATCAGATTGTTGTATGTGTGCTTAGTTTTTTATTCTTCTCTTTCTTTATATATCTTTTAAGAAACAGTACTTAATGTGCGTTGGAATGTTAAGAGGTAAAAGCGAGTGTCCAGCGTGTTTGAAATGTGAGAATGTCAAGGTGGATTTGTGTTGTAATTTAGCGATGTTGTCCCGTATAAAAAAACTTTTAATTCTATAGGGAGAAGGGGAAAGTTGTTGATATCGATATGTATCGTGCGTGTGTCATATTGTATACAATTTACAGGAGAACTCCATCTTTAGTTTTTGGTGTCTTACGTGCCGGAGTTTTAGATATCTAAATACCTTGCTGACGCAAGTAATTGGTATCTGTGGAGAATTAAATCGCTTGTGACTTGATATAAAATAAAATATTAAAATTTTACGTACGTTTACTGTTTTATTCCTTTACATTTTTAATTTTGTTTGATTTGTTTGTGCATCATATTTAACTCGCGCAACTTTAGAGAATAGACTATCCCATATGTGGATATTGCATTGAATTTTCACATTCACGTTACTCTCACCAAATTTCTTCCTTTCTCTAAAACTTGAGCCAAAACTATCTGCGTTTAAGTACCCGCGTGTATCAATTGAATGAAACTATTAAAATAGATTTACGTTTTATAAGATTTTCACTCTATATATATTATAATCTTACGATTTTACAGTTTTTTTGATAACATTTTTTTCAAAACATGGTATTCACTATTTGGTTGAAATATTTTTGACATATTTTCACGTTGTAGAATGTAGTCTTTTTCATCATGATAATTTTTATAATTGAAAAATAGAATATATTCTATCCACTAAAACCTATTAATAAGTACCTATAGGTAAATTAATTTTCCTTTAAATAACCTGACAAGTACGTATTTTTAAAATATATTTAATTTTTTAGTAAGTACTTATTTAATTGCGCGATTTAAAAAAATGAATTCATATTTTATAATATTTATTTTGTAAAAAAATGCATGATTTTAGTATAAAACGATAATGATTGTTTCAATAAACGAATATTGCTATAATAATAATAATAATAATAATAATAATAATAATAATAGTGCTAAGATTTATACAACGCTGACTGTTATGTGTGTTAAAATATTGTTAGAATTCATTTATAATAAAAAATCCTCGATCGTCCTACACAAATATCTTTTTTTATTAATCTGAACGATTAATAATAAATGTAGTGCATGAATAATATAGAATTAACGTAAATCGAGTTATAAAACTAATATTTATATGAATTTATTATAAATCTTAATATATATTATATACAAGGCGATTCATCAAGCATGCTCACTCACCTTTTTTCTTTTAATAATAAATATATTATCATCATAATCATATTTAATTTTTGGAATTTTTAAGTACACTTAAAGATCATATTTTTAAATTACTGAGATTTTTATACTAATTAAAGAGTATCATGTAATGATAAAAACTTCTGTTTTTTTTTTTTTAAATGAAAAATCTTTTTTATTATAAATTATTTAGTGGATATTTTTTTAGAAAAAGATTTAATGTAGGTGTCTAAACCTTAAATTTGAAATTCGGACGAATAGTTTTTCAGTATGAAAATATTTGCACTTAGAATAATAGTTCTAAAAAATAGTTTTACAAAAATGTATAATTTAGATTTATAAATAAAAAATATTGATAGATTAATATAAATTATCAATATTTTCAAATTATCATAACCCCCATTGACCCATATTTTCCAAACTCATATTATTATGGATATATTTTTATTTTGGTACGCCAACATTTTCAGAAAAATATATTTATAGGTAGTAAAAATAACCTAACTTTCTCATTTGAAAACCAGAAGTTTGGATCTCTACAGAATATTCTTTAAGTAAGGTTAGGTCTTGAGAGTTTAAAAATAGTTTTTGAGTATGTTTAAAAATTCAAAGATTATTTAGAATTTAAAATGTTTAGATTATTTAAAAAAACTGAATTTTAAAGAAAAAATGGGTAAGTAAAGCAGTTAACCACTATGTATAATTTAGATTGCGATTATTATTTTAACACGCTGTATTAACTTGGGATGTTATTTAAACATTTGTATTATTTAATATTATAATAATATCAATTATTACACTTATTCTATATTTTAAAAAATTTAATGAAAAACGAAATTAAGTTTTTGATCTTAAAAACATTTCAGGCCAAAAATATCTTGTTCTTTTTTCACGATGGTCATAAACTTTCACAATTACATAATGCTATTCCTATAGATAAAAGAAATGTGTGTACATGGTTTAAACCAATCCGGTCTAATGTCGATGACCTGGCGTTTTTTTTCAACAAGTGATTCAAAAACACCTGTTCTGTTATGATGTGCTAATGAAATTAGTATTTTGGACATTCAAAATGTTATTTAGTATTAATAAAGTTTTAATTACCGTAACTTTGTATGATCATTTTGAGCAAAAATAATAAAATGTTGAACAATACTTTATTGTAAACCGTATGAAATGTAATTTAATAACTATTTATATTAATAAAAAAATAATAAAGTATACGTCTCAATATTTAATATCATGTATTATCAAATAATGTTTCTTGCATAAATATTACTAGGAAGTTTGATGGCCACTAAGTGTTTGAAAATACGGTCTAAAGTCTTATAGTATTTTTAATAATTGCAAAAATAAGAATTAAAAAAACTTTAATATTAATTATTAAATTCATTAGGATAAAAGAATAGCAAGAACAACTTATTGATGAATCATTCTGTAGGTATTCTATTTTTTTTTAATCTACCCTCTTGTTAATGTAGTTTGTTCTAGTATCATTTAATCATTATAATAAATCATTTAAAGTAATGCGTTTTTAAAATGTTCTTAAAAATTGTAATTTTCTTGTAAATTTATATGGATATAGTTAAAAAGATAAATTACAAACCAAAGTTTCTGACTGAAATTATTGGGTATAATAAGGAAAATTCAATGAAACATTATCGATAAAATAAATTCATAACACACATTATATATTATATTGAGTACCGACAATAAATATAAATGAAGTAATGTAGTAAACTGCGTTTCATTAATTTATGAATTAATTGGGTACCCATCATTTTTATTAATTAACACTGTGAAATTTGTATGGCGGTAAAGTTAAATCGTAATAATTAAAGTGAAATGGAGGGCACCATCGATTTATTTTAATTCACGGCCAACATTATATTATTGTCTAGTCATAATGTATTATTTTAACATATTACATATTATATAGGTGTATAAAAGTATAAATTCCACGCGATGAATTTGTGTTCGTGCGTGTGTATGTTTGCAATAATATATTTTGTTTGAGATTAATTAGGTGTTATATTGGGTGCAGTATGTAAAAAAAATAAGTCAAAGTGTAAAGGCACGAAGGTACTTATATATTATTTACACAGTGTGTGTGTATGCACAAACATCGGTTCTTAATTTCTTATCTAATTAAGCGTGCGTTGTACAGCGTAACAACGTTTCTGGTGAAAAAAAAAATATTATTCGATCATCTATTATATTATTATGAATTTTTTTTATATTCTTCGTTCGAACGTACATAATTTTTTCGACGACACTAGTACCCGTAAGCATATTATATAGTTATGTTCTACTCGGTGGCGCGTCGGCAGTGTGTGTGGAAAACATGAAATAAAAGACAGAATAAGAGTGAGTGAATAAGAAGAGTGAGAGAGAAGGAGAGAGTGATGAAAAGACTCGTAGGAACATACCAACGAACGGCCCAACGTCGCCGATGCCGTTGCAGTGCGGTAACCGGTCATCGCCGACGAACACGCACGCACCCGCACGAATGGTTCGCAGCCGCATTATTCGAGTGCGAGTATGGAGCGATCGTGTGCGTGCGCGCCGCTGTGTGTGTGCTACATGCATGTTACGGGCTGACGGCCATGTTTGGCGTATACCCGCAGTTCAGGCGGCGTTAGCACCGGCACAGACTCACAACTCGCGCGTGCCGTGTTGCTGTTGTCGCATTACTGTATAGCATCCGATGAAACATCACGTCACTGTGTCTTTAAGGATGTGGGTGGGTCGGCAAGAGTGAACGTCTCAGAGGTAGGGGGTGGAAAATGTGTAGGTGTATGCTGTGTATGTACCCAAGTGTAATAGTCCTCATAATAATATTTATGAACTAATTAAAATTGAAATACAATTTAACACGCGCATGAGCTCAATTATTATTGACTGATTGTGACGATTTTATCTTTACATAGGTAATATATCGAATATTACGTACTGTATACTTAATATTATGTTTGGTCGAGAAAGAAAATTACTTAAAATATTACCGACAAGCGTTCTTGTTATAAACGATTTAAATTATAATATAGTTAGAATGAGACAATGTTATTGATCAATTAGAATTAAAGAAACGTTTAATAGTTTTTAATAAATTTTTCATGCATTTACGAGGAAAGGAGCAATACTTATAATTGATAAATGAAAAAAAGAAAGGCGTCGACAAATTACTATTTAGACTATTTAAAAGATTCGAAGCGTGCGAAAAAATAAATAACTGATATATTTGTAAAATAATAATAAAAAAATAGAAAAAATTGTTAATAATTTACTTTTAAGTAATAAATATAACAAATAGGAGGGGAACGATGACTCCAAAAATATGATTCTGGTGTATATACCTATTACTTAATAATTAATATTGATAAATGTTAGGTGAGGTATAAATTATAAATATAGTGAAGTGATCGATTTCTTTCCAATTAAACGAGAAACCTACAGTAAAATGTTTATTTTATTTTCTAAAAATTTTATCCATAATATTTACGATGTTGATATGCGAGCACCAACAAATTTTGTCGATTCAGAAGGGCCAAGATGCATTTTGCAGAGGTGACATAGGAAAATTGACAAATTTAAGTTTACTATTTGTTATTTGGTATATAAAAGTATTCTGTATTTACTACGACAAAATAGCTAGACGTACTATCCGTGTTTTAAGTATAGAAATATATTATAATATTATACTTTGTCGATATTTTTATTGAAAAATAGTAGACCAACCGTGTCCTTCTGACGGTTATCGCGTATACACTTATATTATAATAATATAAGCAACCTATACTATATAGAGGATTATATTTTTTATAGGCAATAGGTACAGTATAATAAACACAAAGTGTTGAAGATATGTTAAAAAAAAATGCGTTTAATTTATTTTATAATGCGTGTTTTGGCTTATTCTTTTTTTCCTAATATGTTAAATCAAACGATTTTTTAATTATAAAACCTGTTTATGTACGCTGCTGTGTAATGCATTATGGGAAACGAGTTGGTATATATTATAATATATAGGTATACCAACTGTAAACACAAATTTCGTGTATACACACATATATATACCTGCATTATTAACTGAGATAAAATTAGACATCATAGAAAATGTTAAAAAATGCAAAACTGGTGTTGCGGCCATTAGAGATCTACAAGACAAGTTCTAATGCCAAAAGTTCTCTCACATAAATATACATTATACACTCGCATTTTTGTACATTAATTATAATTTTTATAATAATCTTATGAATAAATATATATTCGTATATTATTACCTAGTGAAATAGAATTAATTTAAAAAAAATGTTACCTAGTCGATATTAATAATATATAAATGTTATGTTATCATAGTTTTGTTTATTTCGGCTAGGTTAATTTAAGTTGAGAACAAAAATAACATGCTTACAATTATATTAGAGTATACAAAACAATTTGTTTACCAACGATTTATGTTTATTTTGAATATATTGGCCATTTAATTAACTTTAATCACATAACGCAACACGCGCCATGTGGTATGCGGATATTATTACTTATACATAAATTATAATATTATTATATATTATTTCAGAAAACAATCAGTATTACAGTTGCATTAGCATCCGGCATCGTATCCCGTACTATTTAACTGCACAGGAAAAAAACTGTACCAGTGATGTATGTAAAGGCCACGTTTACAAAACTAAATTGCGACAATACAGATAAATTTTATATAAAATATAATTTTCGTCCTGGAGTAGTATATTAAATAACATTATTAATAATAATAGTAATATTCCAACGTATATCATGAAAATCGTTTGACCTAATGTCGTTATGCAATGCTGCAACGAAAATATATACGATTGGTACCCACATTTTCTCACTGTAAATTTAGTGCATTATATAATATATACAACACCTGTTATGTATTCAGCAGGTGGTAAAGTAAATATTTTTTGTATTCTGTTTGACTCTCGGTATAACGTTAAGCCCGAGGAAAATCGCTGCGAGGAGAGAGATAGAGTGAATGAGAGAAAATTCATTGTCGGCGGAGCGGGGTGCTATAAAAAAATATAAAATCAGACGAATTTTAGTCGTAAATGAAGCACATGTGTTGTATGCAAATGTAATAAACGCCACTGTAATTTGGAAAAATGTATGTTGGTCTCTCTGTTATTACTTATTAGCCATGTCGTTACTTATAATATTATTATTAGTTATTTCTTAAGCTATATTATACGAAATATGATGAAAGTACTTATTATTATCTAATCTACGCACCCATAGGTACCTAGTACCTACGTGGTTGTGCGTGACGACAAAATATATTAACATTGTCCCAAACGTTTAATATTTTTTTTGTTTATCAATGCATTATGTTTGTATACCATGTTATTTGATTAGTGATGGGTTGTATGTATAGACAATAGTTGCTGTAGAATGTAATCTCATTGCGTTGGAATAATTGCTTTATTCGACAAAATAAAAAAAACAACTTTTAAATATTTCTACTATAGGTATTGATGAATATTGAATACCGAAAAGTGTACTATTACAATGATTTTATTAGTAATATATAGTATCAACGAGTATGTTCACTTTTTTTTAGTGTTAAATATTATATAAGTATTATTATATAATAATTATACGCGGATTAATATATTGTACAGTAATACAAATAACACTAATTAATTTAATAACTTTATAGTGTACATTTTTTAAAGATAATATTAAACTATTATAATTAGATAATTATGAAAAAAAAATAATACAATAAATATAATAATAATTTAATTCGAATAATAAGTATTATATATTTATATTATTGGTTGTGTATTGATCACAAAGTAGTTATTATTATAAAATATGCGTTTAAGTATACTAACTAATGTAGTGTTCCTCGTATATTTTTAACATTTTTTGCTTTGTTAAAAAGAAATCCACGTACTGAAGATATAATATTATCATAGCTAATACTACAGACACTTGTGCACATCGAAACGTGGGCCTTTTTAAAATGATCCTGTCCATTGTTTTATATATACAATAATATACATGATATTTTTTGAAGTTCGTAAAGACGATTAATGCTTTTTTCATAGTAAGTTATAGTGAAGGCTTCTGTTTCTGTAGTCTGGGGTAATTATTTAATGATTGGTCTGAAAATAATTATTTTTAATAGGTCTTTTAAAAGCTATTTAATGTTTCAATGTTGATTATACACAAGTACAATATTATAATAATATTCAGTTTTTGATGTACAGCTATGAATATTCTATGATCACTTTTTCCCATTCAGTATTCACTCTACAACTCTCTTCAAAAATAATATGTTCTATGAAATATTCTTTATGCTATAGTTATCAAATAAAGTGAATGAATTTCTAATGTTAACTATTTATATAGTTAAAATTATACCAGTTAGTTTCTATACAAAATATTCATGTTGTTTTTCAATACATAAACTCGATGTACATAATATGTATAGTAGTAAAATTTATTATACACAGTGAATACTAAATAGTGAATAATGAATTATATATATATATATATCACAATTCGTTAAACAATGCGTTCTACAAATGCTGTTAAAATCGATTAAAATGCAATTATGATTTAAAGGACACCTTGAGTATATGATATTGTTTTGTCATGAATCATGATCATAATATTAACTTTCTAACTTATTATAGCTTATAAGTTATAACAAAACTATTAATCTTCTACACTTTTGTATATATAATATTATAAAATAATAAATTAATTTATTATTTTTAATATTCTATAGTTAGCAAGTCGTAACTTGATATTTGAAGAAATATTTTTGTTAATTATTTTCAGAACTGAGAAAATTATACAATAATTAAACATAAGAATTTTAATGATTGATTATAATTTGCAAATGATTTAAGTACTTGTATGATATAGTTTACATAACCACGTATATATTCATTTATGTATAATAATATAATATGATATAATATATACATATCTTTCTATAATCACTTTTTCTATGACTTTTTATTGAATAATTTTAAAACATCAATTTAATTTAATACAGAAATTAAACGTTTATCAATATATAAGCATGATAAATAAATAAAACCTCATTTGAAATTATCTATAAATTTATTATAATAAATGAATATTAAACTAAAATGTGTTGTTGAACATCGATTATAGGATATATTAACATTGTATAAAAAAAAAATAATAATAAAATAATCTATACTATATTGTAATTTATTATAATTTTATATTAAAATTATTTCGTTAAAGTACGATATTTTTAAATTTAAGCGAAGCGATGAAAGTATTTTTTACTTGAGATTGGTAGAAAGTTCTTATTTTAAAACTTTATAAAACGTTTTACTTAAGGATTTCATTGAATATTCTTTTGATTATATTATAAACTGAAAAATAGTCTATTTTTGAATTTGTTGTTCTCACAAAAAGTTGAAATAAAATATGATTTTCTAAAATCAAAAATAAAACTTTTCATACTTGGAAAGTTTTTGTAGTCTTGGTATTAATAAATAGAGCAATTCGCCTTTTCATTAGTAGTAATAATAAATAAATTCAAATAACTTGCAATGCTTGCATATTTAAATGTTTCATTTGTAGCATTTATTTATTTCTATTTAAAGAATTTAAACTTTATAAAAAATAGTCTGAAATTAATGGATTGTTGTAAACACAAGCGTTGACAATTTAGTTTAAAAATAAAACATTTAAATTAAATTTTTATCAATTAAATTAAAATTATATTCAAAAGATTATTTCCAGTCGATTAGTTTTCTCTGCACAATGACGTTTTAAACATAGTTACTAGTTACTACATATCTAGTGTTGCTGAAATATTCAAATATTCATAATAGTTATGTGTACAACTTATTAGTATTCTAATATAGTTATTACTTATTATATATACGCGTGAATGTCTGAATGTGCCTGTGTGTTTACGGTGGTGTTATTTAGGTACTATGATAGTGTTATGACTGTTATGAGTGTTATGACGTTACTAATATATATTTTTATATTATGAATATTTTTTTTTCAACCTTTATTGTAGTAACAAATTTACAATATACATATATTTTATACAATGGCATTTGCTTATGAACGTCTACAGCCGTATGTTTTGGTGCCGCATTACAATATAATGTAGTGTATAAAATAATAAAAACCATCGAAAAAGTTTATTTATAGCTACAACTCTATAACCGTTACATAATATAGAGTCATATAGAATAATTTAAACATATAAGGAATACTATAATATCACCTAGGGCATTAGTTTTTTTTCACTAACACTTTTTCCCAGATTCCTAATGATAACCTTCAAATCCAAAAGATTTTAAATCGTAAGTTAATTTCTAAATGTCATATGGTACCCAATTCCGACCTCGGGCTTTATTGCCTACGTATAGGTACCTACAAAGTCATTGTTTATATAATTTTAAATAAGCGCTGTGATAGGGCTATTAATATCACTGTATAGTGTGTACTTACTCGGTGACGCGTCATAGAATCGCGTTCAGATTTATATATAAAAAAAAATGTTCATTGGCTAGTCGTTATTACGTTAGTGGTATCATTATTTATTCTAGTATTCGATTAGTTAATTATTATTATTTCTCTGATTACACTCGACTGCGTTTTATGATATTCGGCCGTGTTATTCACATCATGCTTACAGGCTGGAACGCCTATTATAATGGGATCGGGTCAGTCCGCGTATCAAAGGTCGCGGGTATGAGCACAACACATACAACTGATAGCGAGCAACGGGAAAACGGTTGCAGCGATAAGACCAAACAGAATAAACGCACATTATCGAAGCGATAGCCGTTCACAATTTTATATAAAACATAATATTAAATTATTTAAATTTTAACAAAATATTAATTTTTCTATTAATATATATTATTTTGAAAAAACTGTTCACGAAGTAAACATTTAATGAGCATTTCGTTTCCGCCAATATGAAAAAAATACGATGTTTTATACTTCTTAATCGATTTTATTATCTAATATTATTGCTATTAATAATAATATGGCATATTGGTGTTATATTATATTTTCGTAATAGTAACCTAACCTAATCTATTGGAAACAGTTTATTTTTTCCTACAATATTATAGTTAATTGTTGTTCTTTGTGTTCCTCTTGCAATAATTTTTATGTTTTTGATTTACTTCTATTTGTTAATTATTTATATGTATTATGTTTATACTTATAAGTTAAAAGTTATAACGAATTATATTTGACCAATTAGAACTTTTAAAAATGTATCATAGATAAAAGTGACTTATAGAAATGATTTTAAAAATACAATTATTATTATGTTAAAGGTTTATCTATAAAAGTACACCACAATAAATGTTAATAAATTAACGGAAAAGTTAGTTGCTGCACTACACGAATCACGCTGAGACGAAATCAATCGTACTACACATCATTTTTATTTAATTATTTTAAATGTTCCAATAAGCTATACAAGCATATTATTATGAACTTTTATAAGTATAATTATTCAAAGTCATTTGATTATAATGATTTTTTCAAGACAAGTCGTATCTAATTATGTTTTAATTGAAATGATTATATTTGGTCAAATATAAATCATAATAAACCCATAATTGATTAAGCTGCTCTGCAGTTACAACGATTTTGGAGTATCCATCGTTGGTTTTTATGTGTAGTACCAAATGAATAGTTTTGTTGTATTTAGGAAATTGTTTTATTAGACGAGTGATTATTAATTTAATATTGTATGGCACGTGTATCAACAGCCGGATGTATACCTGTTCCTAATACTTGTTTTATTATGTATATTTATATTACGTGAGAATAAAAAAATTATTAGTGAGATAAAAAAAAGCTATTTGTATTTATTTTTATGTTGATAATTTACACTCTCATAATTGTTCATGACATGTATCTAATAATATAAATATTACGATAATACTTAATAAATATTTTATTTGACAAATTATTATGATTATGACGGTTTGTACTAAAATTATAGTGCTCGCTGAGATCATTCATAAAAAATAGAAATAATAATATTACTTATAAAATATTTATTATTATTATTATTTTAACACCAATTACATCATATACAAACGAGAGAAGTGTAAAAAAAATTATTTTATAATCGCAACAAAATATATTTTTGAGGATTTCTAGAATTAATCGAAAGATACGACCTACATTCATATCGAATGACATAGCTGATTATAATTTATAAATGCCGATGTGTTTGTACATTAGTTATTTATTTTATACATCGAATAATAATTAAATAATTTAATATGACCACAAAAGAATATAATACTATAATTATCGCGATTTCCGGTCGTTAAAACATCTAGATTTTTAGTCGGGCATTTTCCCCGATTCCGTCAATACACGATTAATACAATTATACACCGTCAAAATATTGTAGATTTTCACCAAGTGTACCAACTAAGAGGATTAAACAATTATTTGTACAATGATAATGTCTATCGCAGTAAACAAGAAAAAAAAATTAGATTTAGTCATAAAATACGCAGAGAATTTATTATCACATTGAAGTATATTATTTTACAATATTATTGCATGTTCATATTACTGTTTGAATAGCAATGTTCACTGTAAAAAATTATATTTTTCTATATTTATATAACAATATTGTCTTTTTTCTGTTTTGAAAAATTGATTTGAAATACAATTATCTCAATACATCTATTTACCTTAACTAAAAAAAAGTGCGCATATTTCTAATTTTCGCTAACGAATATTACATAACATATGCATAATGTGTAAGTACTAATAATATAAATATTATAAATATAAAAATCATTTCAAATATTTAATATTATTAATTTAAAAAATTTTACTGTACAGGATCGATAGAATAATAAACAGAATGCAGTACAAAACATAGAATACGATTTTAAATTTTAGCTGCGTATACCTTACTTAGTATTATATATTGTATAATATTGTACGGTAAAGTCCTCTGCGTGATCAGCTGTAATAGGGTTATCGAAATAGTCTTTTTTTGTATTTTTTTTTAAAACAACATATTAACCGTGCGTAAGTGTGTGTTTGCCGGACACATTCACACACGTACACACTCACTTACAATAATTATGCAACGTTGCCGGATTGTATTTAAGTGTATATAACGACAACGCTGCCCTGTCGATAACAAGGCGGCGACAGTAATTATTAAGTATAATATAACGTTCGGATTAATATAATTAATAATAATTATTGTACACGCACACAATATTAAACAGAATAAATGTATGTTTAAATGTACGCGTATTCAATAGCAACAAGTAGGCATTCCAATATTTAATGTGTTGGAAATAAGAAAAAAATTTAAGCCAATAAATCTAATTCCTATAAACGTCTTGCGAAATATTTACGTAAAATTTATTGATTATTAACTATGTGATTTAAATTAAAATTTTTCGTTTTGTAATGACAGAGATAGGAATTATTGTTTTGAAAACAAATCGTCGCAGCACAACAATATAATAATATACCTACTATACCTATTAAATGTTTAATAATATAATATAAATATGATATAAATATATCTAACAGACAATAATATATTTAAACACATACATTTCAACATGTAAGAATCATCTTTACGACCATATTTCAATGGTTTTCACACGAAAAATTCGTCTATTTCAACCAAACGATGGTTGATAATATAGTCAATAGAATGTATGCTGTATATTATAATATTAAATAAATGTTTTTGTGATTTGATTGATTTATTGTTATTTCTTAATCGTGTGAAAAAGTGTGATATTATAATAATATAACTCTAATATACACGTGTAAATATATATTATATTGTATGTGTACTGTATAATATATATCTATATGTTATGTGGATATTTATTGTAGATTGATTTTTTTCCGTTATCAAACAACTAATTTTTTTGCGTTCCTCTGCTTTGCACCGGATATGTATAATATATATATGATACTGGTCCACTAAAGCCGTAGGCTTGAACCTTGAGAAATAAACTGTATTTATTATAGTGTAATCACTGAACTAGCTAGTTTTCACGCGCCAGTGTTGGTTTAACCTAACCTTATACAGCTGCACACGCACATCACAATAATAATTTATAAAACATAGTTCTTATACGCGCATAAGTATAATACATATTATGAACGAGTGCAAATGATAACGGACAGCAATGAACACCAGTATTCATAATACTATGTCATATAAATTACACACACTCACGATTGCCTATAATGTGTTTTAAAAACGATTTTTGTGTTTCCCTTTTCGCTCGCATAGCAGATCATTGTTATAATACGAATAGTCTGGTCGTATCAATGGAAATAAACGCGGACACGATCGTCTCGAGGAAATTTGTTTTAAAAATTCGTCCATGTTGCGCCCGAGTGGCACTGACAAAAAAACGTGTTCATCCATTTCCGATGCTGACGATGATATAACATACTAGAGCATCACACGCGAGTTATAAATACGACAGATTCATAGTCGTATAGGTGTAATAATAACGATTGTATTTATATAATAACAAATCAATACATAATTTTAAGAACTTGAATAATACATTTAATAATAAAATAATATAATTAGAAAGTCACCAAATAAAATATTGATCGTAAACGGGCACATAATTATTTGATGGGCGGTGTATTAATGGTTTTTGTTTTTTATGAATATACCTATTTAATTTCACAAATTAGCCATGCTTAATTATTTTACCAAGCATAGGGCATTATATACTAATTATTTATATATTTATTTATTTATTAATGAATATAAGTCTAATATGCTATATAATTATATGATAACATATTATAAGATATACTGTTACTATTAATAATTATAAACTTAGTTGCATTATACATACTTAAAGAGGGAAAAAATATAATTGTAGTTTGTAAGAGTAATATAGGAAAAACATTCTATGTAAACGGATATATTATTTTCTTGTATAACTGGATTATTTGAGTGTTTTTAATTAAATTTATCAATCTTGTAAAATTTTACCAAGCGTGAGTAAATTTATACTAAATATGAATGCTTATAGATTTAATGGTAGCTCGACAAATTACCTGTATTTAAATCAAATGGTTCACAAAAATATTAAAGAGATGTTCTATGGTTTAATTGTTACAATTTTTTAAGACTGGTAATTAAATTGTAAATATTATGTATAAATCTATACAGTATAGTAATTATATATATTTAAGTAATTAATTTTGATTTCTCAGATTATTATAAACTATTGATTAAGTTTATTAATAGTTAATGATTATTTATTTAATTTACATTTGGCCATATTTGTAAAATAAATAAAGCCAACACTAGGGTCAACAATGGGCGAAGAACAACTTGAAAGTCTCGTGTTTTTAATAGTGAAAACTAAACATAATACAAAAATAAATATTTAAGAAGCCATAAATAGATTTGGTTGTTTTTCGGGCTTACTAAAATCACATAATGATGTTTTAATAAAATAAATAAATAATAATATTACAATTAGTTTAGTTGTTAATTTTAATTTTCAAAGAATGCCAATTTAATGTTATTAATTTCAATAAAAAAATCGCTTACAATCTAAAATTATAAAAATAATGTTATTATAAGTTTAATTTTTGGAAATTTTCAAATAATAATAAATTTTTTAAAATTACAAAACCGACTGGAAACGAATATAACATGTCTATAGTTCCAATCTTATTTTAGAAGTTTAATTATTGCTGCATCCATCTAACAAAAATAGAGTTTTTGTAGGTTTTGTCAAAAAGCCACTGTTTTTAAGTTTAAATAATGATATTTACATTATGTTTTCCAAATATTCAATTGCTGGACTTAATTATTAGATACACTCCAAACACTCTAAGTATAAGAGAACTGTCAATACTATGGCTGAATCGTATTAATATACATATACCCGATACCGAAAAAATGATTGCTAGTATAATATTTACTTTTTCAAATAATAATAATTCGTTGCCTTGCATTTTTTAACACTGAAACGCAGTCACACGCTTATCCAGGTTAGGTATCATCACGTTATAAATTTTGATCATTTTAAATGAAATATAAATAATAAATTATATTAACATACTTTTATACTATATTTTACTCATGATAATATAATATATTGACATATTGTTCTCATGTATCCATTTCTGGAATACCAAGGTAGCTCTATCTATATTTACATTGTACTATTGTATGTGTTACTTACATAATATTTAAAAAAAATATATATAATAATGTAATTTAACTTGTAATAGCCTCCTATTAAAATTTAAACTTAAAAAATGTTTTATGTTATTAAAATTAATTAATTCAACAAAAAAAATTATAGAAAAATTATATTAAATAATATTAAATAATATTAAATACAATACTAAAGAAATTTATAATTTTAAAACGCTCAGAACTTGAAAAAATAAATTATCAAAAAAAAAAAAACCTGCGTGGAGCAGTAAATTTTAGGTGTATTATTTACACCTATAAATTGAATACGATAAGTTAATTCTCAAATCTAACTATTTTAAATCATGAAATAAAATAAACCATTCTGAACATAAAATTTGGTTTACTATATGTTAGACGTTATCGATATGAGATACACACGCGGTTATACTGTCCTTCTGCACTCTGTATAGACCAATAAATATACCTAATTAAAATTGTAATAAGTATTTAGGTTCTAAATTTCTAACATAAATTATTAGACATAAAATAATCATATAGTCCATCAAACCGATCAGTTTTCTCTGATATATGCTGTATGATAAAGAGATGTAAAGGATGCGACGGAGAATAATATATGCGACGAATGTCACCAATAATAATTATAGTTATTTGGTCTATAAACACCATTACGAATTACAATTATGATGCGTTCTGTACAACTTCTTTGCGTTACAGAATTGATGTAAGTTATCACTTATCACTTATCATCGTATTTAGTTGACCTCCGGGTATTTACTTTTAATATTTATATATAATATAATATATTAGGAGCATCATTATTATAAATCGTTTATCGACAAAGGTCGTTGAGGGTGCTATCGCCGATAAAATAATAATTTATGTAATGAATGTTACCAAATTATTTACCGAATATTATTATTATTATTATATAAGATTTATATAATAGGTTAAAATATAAAATAACTAATAAGTATAAACAATGTTGTATTACACACGGTGAAATTTGTTACTTTATAATATTATTATCTCTTTTGCCGCGTTTGTATTTATATCATGGGTGTATTTACGATTTAAAAGTCATTAGGGATATATCCTCACTAGTTAAAAGTTGATAAAAAACATATGTAAGTGTGTACAGTGTGATTAAATAATAATGCAAAAATTAAAAATAGTTTATTTTAGTGAAATTTCTAAATTACCGAGAGGTTATGTGATTAAGATATTACTTAAGAGTAGCTTGCAAAGCCAAATCTTTTGGCCTGCATCTCGTTGATATAACATATGTTTACTACAGATCTGGCTGTACATTTTTGCATCTGTTGACTGTCGTGTATTTCCTAATTCCAACCTCAGCCTAAAACCTATTTTTCGGTGATGTTAAAGAGCTTTATTTACGTGAAAAATTGTTGTCATCGTATCATCATTATATTTTATAAGTAGTATATTATACAGCGTGGTTAAACGAAACATAGCCGCTGCCACGTGTCAAATAATCTAATAATATACTATACTGCATGTATACCTGTAGGTAAGTTCATACCACAGTGACAGGTTGAAAGAGGTAATGGAAATCCTCTTAAATGAAATGAACAACCTACATAAATATTCCATATATTTCGAATAAGACGCCGTCGTGTCACATTTGTCATTTCTTACGAACCGGTTGTCGTCGACGAATTGGTGTTTTAAATTTTTTTTTTTTTTAAAGTATATACCGACCTATTTGGTTTTTCTACGACATCAAGACGCAAATATATACAAGATATCTGCAGGTATATACATTATTTTGATTTTAAATCATCATAATATATAGACACAGTAAAACGATTTCAAAACGCCCACTTCTTATACTATGCGGAAAAAAATTTTTACAAGCCCACACTATTTTAATACTACATTATATGCGTTATTCAATTATATTAATCGGTGAAAAAAAGTTAAACAAATTAAAAAATTTAAAATAATAGCTATTTGGATGTAATTTAATGTGCAGTGTGCACAAATTACTAAATAATTTATTTTAAATTTTAAGCAAAGCGATGAATATAATATATTGATCTGATGATGATGTATTTTTTTTTTTTTTTGTACAAGTATATAATGAGTTGTCGATGAAATGCTTTGATTTTCAAAAAAGGTGGTGGTTAAGTGGTTTTGTATATCAAACTGAATCTAATTTGTACTTTATATGAGTCAAACTTAAAAAGTCGCAGTATCTACTTATTTTTTATAATCGGGAAAAATAAGGAAAAACGGGAATTTTTACGCAAATTATTAATTATCAACAAAATCAATTTTGGTTTTTTGAATTAACTCGAAAACAAATTACCTTAAATACTTGAAATTTTCACCAAATATTGAAACCTAATGTACAGCCGAGTGGTACTTACCTACTTACCTTTTTATTATTGATTTTATATTTATGTATCCATTTGTCGAACGACGATTAATTAGTTTTTGTCCCTGAGAGAAAATGGCTGTGTAAAAGATATGTGCATTATACAATATAAATAGGTGAAAAAACGATTAATACACATTAACATTATACTGAACTTCATACTGATTTTTAGGTGGCTGGTTTGTGTAAGGATTTAATTTTATGGTTAGGGGAAGAAGTATAATTTTTATATTATGACCTTGAAATAAAGTTATTATATTTATGTTGACAATTCAACACGCATGCCAGCGGAAAAGTGATAGCTAACGTGAATTGTGTATTTTTAAATGCAATTATTGTTTTTGAATCGATTCAAAATTGTTTTGAAATGACCGTTAACTGTATGTCTGTATAGGTAAATTCAAGGCGTGCGTTTTTCAAATATTTACGTACAAAAAACTGGATATAACAATGACAACGAAAATAGTTTTTGATTTTAGTTGTGTAAATGTGTAACCATGGGTGGATATAACTGTTATGTCCACTGGGAAACCAAGATTTTCATGCTGGTCTACCTTCAAATTTATACGCATTTTTGAAAATTGAATATTTTCGTCGTTTGAAGGTTTGGTCATAAAATATGTACGATTTTATTAATTAGTAACCACAGAATACATGTATTATATTTCGTACAATAGAAATTAGAAAAGTTTGTTTAATTATAGGTACGTTTTAAACTCTGAGTAGAACGATATACAAGTAATTATTATTAAAATTTAAAAGTATTAGTAATATTAAAATATGTATATCATGTTGGAACTAATGTTTTCGAACACACTGATCCGATTATGAACTTGGGATTCATATATACTCCGCGCTATCCTTTGGGGATCACATTGATTTTATATTAGCTAAGGTTCTGCAAATACTTTGTTTTGTGAGACGGCATGCAAAGCCAGTTTTCTAGCCTTATATCATTTGTTCGATTTGTAATGGAATATGAATTGATAATGTGGTTCTCATAAACAGCTCAGGATAAATTACGAATTTAACATGTACAGAATCGCTTTCTTGGAACGATTGTCTCATGTGTGAATAATGAATATATAATAATAATAATAATATAAATATACGTATAAAAAACGAACCGCATGACTATCAACCCGTTTTGTTCGCTTTTAGAATATCAACATTAAAGAGTCGCAAGGATGAAGCTGATGATGGTTTCAAATAATATAGTTTCTGGGTATACTGATGCTCTAATGCCGTACTTTCTACTTTCTAGAGTTAGATTTTGAAGATCGGTAGTGGGTACAAGAACTTGGCAAAGATACCACATATATTATAAAAAGAATAAACTACTTAGGGGTTCATTCTCTAAGAAAAATCATGTCTCAGGTGAACTACGATGAATATTTTTTATAAAATTATATTTTTATGTTTGTGTATAAAAAGTAAAAACCCTAGTATTTACTACAAATAAAATCTGTACGGTGCTTATTGATTTAAGTAAAATAAAATATATAATTAGTAAGATTGGGATTTGTATATAAATACACATTTTTACTAAAACATGATAAATTAATTATTGCAAATGATAAATTCGTTTCACGTAATTTGCAATAAAATAAGATATTTATATAATATTATTTTACATATTTTAAATTTTTATATTATTTGTAAAATTTCCGCTTTTTTCACATATTTCGTAAATGTTGACAATTTTGGTGGTTTAGAACTTAGAAGTATTATACATTATACTTCGATAATAGTACTCGTAAAATTTGTAAGTGTATAATGCATATAGGAAATAAGTATACCTATGAAAGTATCAGTTAAATATTAATAGCTTGATTTTAGTTTATTTTATCTATTTCTGTTCGGTAACCATACCTTAATAATCTTTGGTTATACTTTATGTCCAACAATTAATTGACAAAATATGTTTATGAATTTACAACAGTGTCTATAGTATTTGTGTACGCGTGGTTATGAAAATATCTATGATGTGAAACGCTCTTTTAGTAGAAGTCAACGTTAAGATTAAATCACCGTACTTCTAATTTTTAAAAGTTAAAACAATATATGGTTTGTCATTGTTTCACTTTAAATTGATTAAAAATTAATTGTATTTTAGTTTAACACCGTTTTTTTGAATTTTTTTTATTACATATATTTTATTTTTAATCACATATTATATTTTTTAAATTAAATTTATTAGATATTATAAAAACAATGAATTGTATTATTCAAAAATTATTTAGAATTGTATTTTAATTTAACACGTTAACATATTTTTACATTTTTTTCTTATTACATGTTTTTTATTTTATACGATATATATTTTGGCCATTTTAATTACATATATGTTATGTACATACTTTTGGTTTTTATTACACATAAATCCCAGCTCTAATAATTAGTATTAATGATTTTACTATGATGTGCGTTCTTTTTTTCTTGTATTTAACGTTACCTTTTATGGTAAAAATTATAATTTTATATTCAACTTTAATATTTTTTTCTGGTATGAAAAATTAAAATTAATTAAATTAGTATTCTTGAGGGGAGGGGGAAGATCCAATGTGAAAAATTCTTAGTATATTTTACTTATCGATTGAAAAAAACAAAAAAAAAAATTAGCCATGGACGAAGCTATTATTGTTAGTATATAAAATTATGACGTGGGCCAATTGTCCATAAAGTACATTTTTTAGCGGGTACCAAATGCTCATTTACCCATGCTATCAGTGACGGTTGAATGAAAACCGTTTGTGAATTCAATACATAACACTTAGAGAGTTTACCACCTCTCTGGTTCATATTACTTTGTCAGTGGTTTCCAAGAACGTTATACATACACATACTCTGATTTACTTAAACGGTATTTAATATACCCTAATGTCAATATAACTATTAATTATATAAAGACTTGCGCATAGTTTTAGGTTAGAATTTCTGTGTATTTTATATGCGTATACATAGACATAAGACAGTCGTTCTATTTGAAGATTTGAAGTAATTATATAGTAAGTATATGTTTAATATGTATTAGTAAAAAAGATATGCTAAACAAAAATAATTTTTGAAAGAAGTGCAGTGTGACATTTCCTAAAGAAATGCAAAAGCGGCAGCATTCTATTTTTAAAATTGGTCGCACAGACTAGACGTTATAAAAATGGCGCTTAAGTTCAAAAATATATCTTCTTCCCTATTTCTTATAAATGTTATATGATGAAATTATTCAATACAAACACATAAACATCGCTGAGTCAATTGGAAAAAAATCAAACGGTCTTCGAAAAGGTCGTTTTGGCACGCACTGTATCTGCACACAGTTGGAATAGGTTTTTTCGTTCGCTTAAGGTCAGCAAACTACCGATAAGTGTACTTATCTTTGATGTCGAAGGTTGTGCCGTATTATATGTTTTTTTATATTTTACGTTTTGTCACGTACGGGGATAATAATACTACGTAAAAAAACTTACAAAACGGTTGGTGTTCTATTTTTTTTTATTATTATAAAAGGAATGATGACTAGTTTTCAATTTGGATTAAAAATATCCATCATTTGATTACAAGCTGAAATTTACAGTGGATACATTAGTTGACGGGCTCACATGATGTATATATTTTAATACCATCGCTATCTGTAGTAACCTAACTTGACCTATAGAATAAAAATTTAAATTTAAGGTCTAACCCACGGAATAGAAATCTATTATCCGGCTATGTAATATTATCTTGAATAATGATTATTTGGCGTGGTGCATGGATTCTGCGAAACAGTGATTTTAGACGTTGTAGTATAACGTTTTAAGTTAATAATATGCTATAATCAACATGGGTACCTAATAAATAGTAATAACGAACAAAATATCATTATTCCAGGGTTTGTTGGTGTAGGTAATAATAACAGTAATAACACGGTTACACGATATTGTCATATTTTATTAAATATGATTTTTCATGAAATCTAATAATAAATTTACCTAAATAAAATTATTATAAACATGTGAAAAAATAAAATGTATTTCTGTGTGGCGGCTGGCAGTAGTTGAATGAAAGAAACATATCATAATAATACTATACACGCACACCAGTTGCATTTGCATTTCTCCGAGGTGGTTTTTCTATATGGTGGGTTTGCGGGCGAGAGGTGGCACACCAACACATACACCGTGTCACCGTGTAAGTATTTTAGTTGTGTATGTTTGTGGAGGACGTTAGGGCCGGGCTCGTTTCGTATGCATGTAATAAACCTGTGGCCAAGGCCAATAATAAATATTCATGGTCAAAACCCGTTGGGCTGGTATCCATCATCGTCACCGTTTTGCCGCACTATGGTGTACGTGTAATAATAATATTAAAAATAATAAGATGACGAGAATCGTAAACCCCGTGCGAGTTCCTCCAGTACGATAATATTAGGTATAATATACCTACAGGAATCACCGTCATCGGTTGTGCGCGCATAAAACTGGTAAGATGGTGGTGGGGCATAAGAGAAGCTGAAAAAATTCCCCAAGAGCCGACGACGATTCGTGTCGGATCGCTGCGTGGTCGCAAGACGTCGTTTTGCATGTTTGGTCTCCGCATTCTGGTGTGGTATCCAGTGGTTTCCAACCACCGTTAAAGAAACGCGTATTGATGAAACAAAAACTAGACGAATAAAACCACATGTCCCCGAGCTAAACTATATGCTTGTGACGATCATATAATTCGTGTTGTTGCGGTGCTCGTTTCGTCTCTAATTATAATATTATAGTTTCATTTTATTTTTCGATACTTTATTTTCAATACTGTTTGATGACTGAGTGTACATATTAATTATATTATGATAATAACAATATTATTTCATCTCGAGTGCGAGTATAAGGCGGTCCACGTGTCTTCGAACTATAGTAGTCGACATTTTTTATTTCCGATGCACATTTCGCAATGTCGATTTTTAACCAAAACTCAACGATTTTTGTGTTTATTTTACGCTATATATTATCGATACTATGTTGTCTTATTAAATAATACAGTTGTATTATAGTATTTAATATGGCTCGAAACGTATTCACGAACAGCGTTACATTTGTTTAATTTACTAAATTATAATTATATTGGCTATGTGATTTTATCTTAGAATATAATAAACAATTTATCAGCGTTAAATATTTCATGTTATCGAATATTAATAATATATGAATACATATTTATATTTATATTTTTTGAAGTATTCATTAGTTTACCAATATGTGAATATATTATTTGAACGATAACCTTTATATTAATTATAAGTTATAACGATTATCATGAATAGATTTAAACGTAGTTTTCAGCTAAAATAGTTTCATATAATTTAAATTTTATAATATTTTACTCAATAATATTGTATCGTTAATTTATTTAACGTGTCATTACTTAGGTATCAGTAATGCGGACAAGAAAAAACGTCGTTCAAAAGTCACAAGTGCCATTCCTTAAAATAGTAATTTCTGTTTATGTGTGTTGTAGTCAATATAATATAATATATAACTATGCGTATGTTGACGAGCGACATTGTATACGCTGCGTCTAAAAATTCGATAATAATCGGATATACATAATACTATAATAAGGTAATATAAAGGACCATGAGATCATTTTTGTGTTTGGATTTCGTATGTAGAGAGTTTTTATACAGATGTATATAGTCATATTGAGTTTATTATAAAAAAAGTAAAGGACTTCATTGTAAATTGTCTTCGATCAAAACAGGTTATCTTTTATTATATTAATATATTATATTGATGCGCTCAAGGCAGTTTTACGTACAAGGTCAATTGAAATAATGTGTTCAACGGGATTTAATTTATAGTGTATACTGTAAAGTAATATTATATTTTATACATCACAGAAGATGTACCTAGTACCTAAGTACTCAGTGCGTATATTCGTACGTTAAACATTATATTATTTAATATTATATAGTTCGTATTGTGATTTGTATATATAGTATAATTGAATATTTATTAGGTATACTATCAATGTTAATAAAATATAAATTTGTGGTTTAGAAAGATAAATTTGTAATAGAATTATATAGTGAACGTGTATAAGTTTTTCAGTGTTTTGTTTGGTATAATTATGATATGAATACTGAAGTCTGAGATATTTAGTGTAACAAATTTTAAAATTATTTAATAATAATTACTGTACGTGTTTTTTCTTTTTCGATTTATATCAATTTAAATTTAATGAGTATTGCTATTTCCCGCCAAAAATCTGGTTGTAATATTTATCTATAGCTTAGCCCGTTTCCATCAAAATGTGATATTTTTTTTATACAAAAGTTTCCTTGAAATATTTTTTAGAAACCCCATAAAATATCTCGAAAATAAAAATAAAATGCATGTAATAAGTATAAAGCAATAAAAAATGTTCTAATCATTATATTATAATTGCTTATCAGTTGTCACAATTGACAGAAATTAAATTTGTTATTAAATATTAATTGGATTAAAAAAAAAAAATGCATTTCATCGCATTAAAGTTACTTCAAAGTATTCATTAACAGTATAAATATTCTTTGTTAAAATACATGTTATATATTTTAAGATTTTCATAAGAATATAAGTTATACTAGTAAATTGTTGTTTTTAAAAATCACAAATATTTTAGAAAAGTGGGTACCGCTGTGCTCTACGGTATGTCGTATGTATCAAGTGAGTCACTGTTATAATCTCAGGCACTTCTCACTACGTTTAACAATTTCTAAGAACGCTGGTCGGTTTCACGTTTGGACTTGAGGATTGGAATACAGGTGAAGAAGTGAACAGTTGATTGTAGAGTTTTCAGTAAATATAAATGTAAATATAAAATTTAAATTACACTTAAAAAATTTACCGGGATCCGGACTTATGCGATACAAGCGACGATGTTAAGGCTGGCTTATTGTCATATTGAGTTAGCTATAATGTTTTTCCATGATTTTTCATGAAAAAGATTATTTTATTAGCATATCTTCTACCAAATACAACATTCACAATATAGAATTATTCTGTGATAGGAAAATAATCAATAGATAGCCTGGATTGTGATATATCTATGTACTGTGTAGCGTGTAGTGTTAGTTAATTTAAAATTATTAATTATATATACTTACATAAGCTTGTAATTACTATAGTTATATACGTTTATGTGGAGTAATTATAATAGTAAATAGTAATTCATAATTCATAATGCAGTTTCATAAGTAGTACGTAATGTGGTGGTCAAGCGTAGTTTGTTTTATTGTGTATAATTTCTATTAATATAATATTAATACATTGAAAGGTAATTAAATTAGAAATATAAATGATATGTATGTAATTACGATGGAAGTAGGTAATTATATTTTATAATATTTATTGCTGCACATAATATTATTTTTATCATTATAATAAAATTGAATACCAACTAAATTGTATACACTTCGTAGTATTTCGTATACTTGTTAACATTTTACGCTTTTTTTCCTATCAAATAAATGTTATTTTTTTGGTTCCATGAAAATTGCTGATTCTTATGAAACATAAATATATTGTTTTTATTAGAATTGATTCGGGGTTTTCTTTAGAATCAAAGTAATAAGAATATCAATATTAAATACAGCATTATTTTAACTTCGGCAACAAAAAACTGATTGTACTAAATTTTGTCAAAAATCAAATTCCCCTATTTCTAAAAATGTTATTTGATGATATAAGAGTTTTGTCACGTTCCATTAAGTTATGACATCACTTGCTGGTATTATTATTAGACCAACTCAATTTTTTTGAATTAGGAATAAGAAGCATACGATTTTCAAGTAAGTTGGACTATGAGAAATTTCTGAATTTCACTATATATACGATAAAGTTGTTTCTTCTGCAGACAAAATATTCAATATTCTTAGATTTGACTACAATTTTATACAAAAGTATGAAAATAAATAAAAATCAGCTTATAAAATATGTTAATATTGAATGATATATTAAATATATATTTAAGTATATTCTATAGAAAAGGTTAAGATATTACGATATTATTTTATATGATTTCTTTTGATAAAATTCGTATATAGGTAATTTTTTTTATACTATTTTGTATAGTGTATAGTGTAAGCAATATTATCTACATTTTAAATATAAGATTACTAATTTTAAAATATGTAATAGGTAATCATTAGGCACTGTATATCTGTATTCAAGCATTTAAATATTTCTAAATTTGAATGCACTATATATTATATTACCGTATATAGTTCTTTTCTTTTCTATAAATATTAGTGTTTCGTTGAAGATGGTCAATATGTGCCAATTATTTTAGATTCTGAGCGGAGCGATGAACGAATTTTACCATGATGTGAGTTTTATTTTCGTGTTTCTATGCAAAATTAGTAGTCGAAAAATTGTTCGATTTTCAAATTTCAAAGTAGTTTCAAATTGGATCTAATTGGTACTTTAAGGGGTTAAAAATAAAATTTTTATTTTTCTCGATTAGAAAAACGAAAATTGTATGTCAATTCATTCTTAAAATGATTTTGTTTGTTTTGTGTTACTTGAAAACAAATTATCGTAAATATTTGAAATTTTCTCTAAATTTTATTTTATCATTTTTTATTTACAGCAAAATTTTAAAAATATCACGATTATTAATGAATTACGTATTTATAGGCATGAGAAATGTTTATTATTTCCTATCAGCTAGTGGTCGATCCAAGGGGAGGAAGGTAATAGGGTAAATACCCCACTTGAGCTTAGGTTAGGTTAACCTCTACCCAACAGAATTACGATTAATAGTCAATCGGGGTTTGGCATGACGAATTATTACTATTTCCTATAAATGTTGATAAAATTTAATTGCGGGGTTAAAATTTTCGAAAATGTAATATAAGATCTAACCAAAGTTGTTTTTATATTTATATTTTTAATAATTTAAAAATACATATGTACAATTTTTTTAAGCATTTAAAGTTAGAACTTTTTTGAAAGTTAGCAAAATCGCAAAAAAAGTTATATAGGTACTATTTTTTGATATCAGAAATTCATGAAAACTTTTTTTTTATATTTAAGTTTCGAAAATTTAATACAAGATTCCTCATAAGTATTTTATATTGAAACTATAAAATCTAAAAAATATATAAAGACAATTAATTTTTATGGACATTTTAAGTTAAAATTTGGATAAAATTGCTTATTTAAAGATAAATAATGATGTTGATTATTTCATTACAATTTAAAAATATTATTCGTGTGGATTTAAAACTTTTGTGTATATTATATTATTATAAAAATTACTATATTTTAAGATGTTATATTATCTATTTTTTTTTTTGTTACTGTATTTACGTACAGAACAATTTTATTACTCATATATTTTTAGTCATAGAAGTTAGTGTACTCGTAATATTGTAAAGAACATATATTTTTATGATAATAAAATAAATGCTATATTTTCGAAAAATATTACATCAACCTACTGTAATAGTTAAAATAAAATAATTAATTTTAATAGTTAAAGGTATATCAAAAAAAAAAAAAAAATTAATATATCATTCAAATATATAATTTGTGATACAGACTGATAGACTATTTCCGATCAGAATCGTAATTCGTAGCAATGATATATCATTGAATTCAAATTTAACACATCCAATAATAGTAACCCACTCAATGTATACAGAAGTGTAGTACCCACTTGTCTACTCTTTTTTAATTACCTATATCTACTCATTTTTTAGTTGCTTATGTTAGGCAATCATATAGCAATATGCAAGACGATAGTGATTATAACATATAAGTAGGCACGAATGCACATACTTTTAATGTAGCAAATATTTCTTACTTAATTTTCTAATTAACCAATGCAGGTTACGCTTGGTCAAATAGTATTGTCATAATTGTGGTATGAGGATAAGAGAGACATAGAAGCTGATAATTATTGTTTAAGTTATTTTTTTCTATGAAAACTAAAATAGGTACCCATCTATATTGATATTATATATTTTATTAACTATAAATGTATTGAAAAAAGTAGATAAGATGGATATATCCTTTATCTTGCTTGAACGTTCCTGTAACTAATTGAAACTAAAAAATATATACTTTATTAATACAATTCAATCATATTTTGTTTGCCAACTAAACGAGTTATTATGATATCACGTTTGTAAACTTTGAATAGTTTTTTTATTCATCGTTGGATATTTTGAAAATATTTCTAGTAGTATTTGTTTTTTTAAATTGAATATGTCATTATAGCTAGCCACGTATATCATATATTGTATTGTACATAACTATATATGTAGTGTAGAATATTAGATATCACATGATGTGATACAATATATAGGATAAGAATCGACAGAATTTGAATACTTGTATGACAATCGCGGGTACACGACAATGTGATAAGACAGCTACTTATAAAATAGTATACTTGAATGATGGCGATATATACAACAATAATAATTAGTGTCGAGTAATTAAAATAATATAATATCTGAAGGTTTTTTTCTGTTTTTGTCTTGTGATGATGTACCACAAAGCTGCCGACGACGTGGTTAAAATATTACATTGGTTTCATAATAGATCTGAAGCCCGCGAACCACGGCCTTGTTCTGACGGCAGAGATAAGTGGCTAAGGCGTGGAGCTCGTTGAACCATTATTATTATGTGAGTGTGTGTGTGTAAAAGAGTGTGCAGATAAAATTCAAATGTTTACGGGTTAAATCCACGTGTGTTGATTATTCTGAGTTTTCTAATTAATTGCCATGTTTTTGTGTTTGAAATTGTTATATATATTTATAAACTTTATATATCCATATAATATATCGTTATATAACATATAATGTTACACGTAATGTGGAACTTATCATTTGAAACGATTTTTATGCATACAGAAGGAAGAAAATGCCGTATCATGTTATAATATACGTTTAGTATAATAATATATTATATTATTATATAAATAACAATGTAGTAGTTTTAGCTTAACTTAATAATATAATAAACGAATTTGTCATACATTTTAATGAATCCTCTACAGTGGTCTTTTTTTTTATTAATTTTAGACAAAAATTTGGATGATTATTCCGCGAAATTGTAGACATCGTATCGTGTATTATTGTACAATAATTACTTTGCCTCGTGAATCAGACAATATACGAAAAAATGCGATAGTTATTAAAAATTGGTTTTATTTTTTACGTTACAATAATAGTTAATATTTAATATATTTGAATATTTCTATGGTTATCAGTTTCTTAAAATGTCTTAAAATTCAAAAAGTATTTGAAACATTTCTTTCATTTTTTGGTATATTACTAGATTTTTATCAGAAATAAATAACTTTATTCACAAAATTAAGTGCAATTTTTTTTTTGATTTTTACTAATTTATTTAATTTAATTCACAAATAAATAAACACATTACGAGCTTATAGTACACTAATAGTACAATAATTGGTAAACTGTGCATCTATTATACGATTCAAAAATGTAGAAAAATCTTTAGGTATTTGTAGTGTTAAACTTATTTTTGTCAGATTAGGTGTAAATAAAATGGCACTA
Organism: Melanaphis sacchari; assembly: GCF_002803265.2. Taxonomy (NCBI): domain Eukaryota; kingdom Metazoa; phylum Arthropoda; class Insecta; order Hemiptera; family Aphididae; genus Melanaphis; species Melanaphis sacchari. The sequence continues at coordinate 169,332 of NW_020271193.1, forward strand.
GGTTTGAGTTGAAAAATAAGAGTTTCTACACATTAATTTGGATTTAAAATTATGCATAATCACTGCATTATATGTGACGAGTGACTAGTGGTACGTATTTTTTGAAGCTGTAATTTTTCTTCGAGATTTTTAACGATCAAATCTTTAAACATTTAACGTGTAAGAAAGAAGGATACCGTCAATTTGTATTTATTTGTATTTGCATGTATCCAAAAAATACATTTGTTTTTGAAATAGGCAAAAAGCTTAATATTTTTCAAGTTAAGCATACATTTGTATTTTTTACAAAGATATGATGACGTTACTTCTACGTTATGTGCGTATATGTTTATTAAAATTTAAAATAAATGCGTATTAAAATTAGTTTTTCACGTGGTTAATTACAAAAAAGTATTTTTAATACTTGAAATACGAGATATTCCGATACAGTTAATGTCTAAATATAAATGTTAATACATATAATTATTGTACTTGATTTATTTAATATATAACTAAAAGTTTAAGACTAGGTCCACATTAGAAGCTCGGCATTTACTGTTTTCGAAGGTTCATTATGTAATCTTGCTAATGATGGTGGTGTTATCGTGTTATGCGGAACGTAAAAAGTGGTAGAAGACCGAAAGGAACGTGTTGTACTTTAAAATACAGCAGTGAAATTAGGTATTTTGCTATTCAATAACCTAGTAAATTTCTAAGAACTTAATATTTGTAGCACACTTACTCTCAGTTAAAGTAGACTAGTCAAACAAATTAGTATCTTAGGCATAATCATATGCACATAAAAATAAAGAGTTTATAGACGACACATACGTTATATATTATAAGATTCAGGATTTGGATCAATCAGAACTTGTAACAATTGTATTATATATCTGCATCGCCTATTATACGAATTTTGAGACCATGCATGTACATCAAAATAGAGTTATTTAGTTAATTAGTTAATTAAATAATATAGGCAATAGGTACTGTTAATAAGATAACACACCAAGTACCTATAACCAAAACAAGAAAAATACTTGGTTCCACGGTTTTAGTTATTACTTTAAAACTCGGATTTACTGTATATTATGAATATCTTAGAATTTTTTTTAATACATAAGTTTGCAACTGGATCGAAAAGGTCAAAAACTAGTCATAGCCTATTTTGTGTCCCAGTATACTTTTAGATTACAACTATAGTTGTATCTCTAACGTACTCTGAATTCAGCATAATACATTTTACTTATAAGTAGTAATACATTACAGCAGCGTTTCTTAAACTTTTTTATTTGTGGAATCCTTTTTGATGTCCAATTTTATAGTAGAACCCCTACTTTTTTTTTAGCTTTTTAGCTTTTTTTTAGGGTTATTTGCAATAAAAATTATAATTATTTGATATAATAATTATACTGTAGAGTATAAAGTATAGAGTCTATACTATATAGACAATACTATATACATTATTATTTATTATAAAAACATTTTTTTTCCTATTAGCCACTAATAATCTTTAGTTAAATATATTAAAGTAATTTTGAAAAAATTACTTAAGCTTCATGGAATCTTGAAGTGATATTTGCGGAACTCTAGAGTTCCGCGAACACAGTGTAAGAAGCGCTGTATTACAGTAAGCTCATCTCCTTACTATCTAACTTAAAGAGTAAGAATATTATCTGTGTTTATTGGTCAGTTTTTTGTTGTTAATATTTTTAATTAAGTCGAGTTAAAGTTAAATAAAATATTAAAGTTTAGAAATGTTAATAACCTGTCTTCATAATAATAAAAAAAAACTGATGAGAAAACACAAATAATATTCTTATAATATTTTACATATTTCTTACTAAGTAAGAATATTACCTTTAAATTTGAAATTTGATGATAGGTTTATTTAGTATAGTATTAAAACTAAATAACACAAGATGGATTCCGCTGAAAATAAATTTTCTATGTTATATGTTTGTATAAAACAGAGATAACACATGTGACCATCATTTCCTCTCGGTAATATAAAATAAATAAATATACTATAATTATTAATAATAAATAATAATTTGTATAAGCAATTGTGTGTCGGAATCTTTTGAATATGTTAATAAGCTAATTGCATCTAATTAAAAAAAAAAGCAAAAATTAATATATAACGTTAATTTTAAATGTAAGCTAATAAATAATAACTAATAACCTTGCAGTTGATGTTAAAAAAATAAATGGATCGTATTTAGACTAGTTATTTTATGAGCCGATTAGGATTAGTTGAGGGTGAGCACGATTGATTAATCACTTTGTTTAAAATATATTATTTCCACTTTTCCCCACAATAATATTTGCAAACTATATTTCAGCCATTCTTGATTTTTTTTAAAATTATAAATGTTTTAGGCGGACATAATAGCTCGACGAAGAAGATTTATACATAATATTTTATACTTGCTTAGAATAAGATCCGGAATTAATAAAACTCAATTTATATGCACGCCTCGATCATTCAGCCATACACGGAATACAATTATTATAAACACCAAACACTTTTGCTAATAAGTAAGTATCGTTCATTGGCACTTGCATATGTATAATATTGCAATTTGCAGTTGTATTTATTATCATATTTACCTCTAAATATTTACACGATTACTATCACTGTTAAGTGTTTGAATTTTTCATTATGATATCGCATTATTATATCGTACAATGGTTGTAACTGTTGCCATCTTATGAAACGCCGCGAGCACTCTGTATATACATGGTATAATATTTTTATATCCTATAAAACAGTACGTTGGAGAATTTTACTTCGAACAAACTCGCGTTATGGCGTATATTGTATAATATATACTTGACGAGTGGTCGTGATTTAAAGACTAAAATATTGTTAAGACCCAAGCAATTAACATTGGTAAAATCATCACGTGCTTCGATGAGAATTTCTAGTAGATATATATGTGTACATATTTATATCCTCTGGGGTCATCACGAATTTTTCTGTTCATGGGATATACATATTATATATATTTTATAAGTTTTAATTTTTACTTGTTTTAAGTACTGAAAAAAAAGTAAAAATTATATTTTTATTAATATAACATATATATAATTGTACATCCATACTTGACACAAAAATGTATCAATTGAATTTGTTTATTAAATATCTATACAGAATAAGACCGCCCAACGAGTACATTATTTTTTTCTCTGTTAGAAATTTTATCGGAAAATTGCTCAAAAATTTTAAGTCAATTTAAATCCATTATAAATACCACGAATAACAATTACGATTCGTTGACGTACCAAAATGTATTTTCTTTTTGTTTATGACATGGTAATTTGCAGTGTGTATTAAAAAGTATGAATTTTAATTTTTTTAGTCATTTATTTTAAAACTTTCAATAAATAGGTATAATTAATACATCTCTTTATAATATGTACATTTAAAAGTTACATGTACCATATAGCACAATGTGGCGTAAGCAAGAGAATGGAAGTTTTATACTTTTATCTAATTGTAGTACTTTTATTTATACTGTGCACATTTGGTGAAAAATATTATGAACATAGCTTATCACTTGCATGGTTTACGTAGTAGATAAAAAATAATAAAAAACGCTTATTAGAGTTACAAATGTTTTCAGTTTGAAAAGTAGTTTCTAAAAACAATTTATACAAATAATTTTATTTGACATAATATCTCAGCAATTAGTGCAAACTAAATTTAATTTAAATTGTAAATACACATTTGATTTAAATATTATTGAATTAGTGTTAACGAATATTTGTATTGTTGTGTAGTATTATGATTTATGAGTCGACTTAAATAACTTATAATAATAGTTGGATTGGTTATAAAGATATTTATTAAAAGGGTTATTATTTAATTTAAGAAAGAAATATAAATTTTTTTCTATATTTATCACATACATTATAAAGATATAGATTGCGTCTTAAAAGAGAAATGGAAAGTAGTTACGGAGTGAAAGAGAAACTTAGAAGGGGATATCACGGAAAAATAAATTATACATTTTTATTTTTCCAGGAAAAAAAGAAATAAAATGTAAACATGTAGTTACATTTTTATAATATTTATTGATTGAGATTTTAGTTGAATTAATATAAATTATATTTCACTTAGTGAAATTTCCTTATATAGTATTTATCTCTCTTTCCCCCTCTCTCTTAATTCTATAATTCTATGTTTAATAGGGTGAAAACATAGATAATATATGCATGAATAGGACATGTATTGAACAAAAAATAGAGAGGACATTATGCATGAATCATTAATATCATATGAAAACAAAATTTAACGTAATACTATCTTTCTTATAATTCCAATAAACACTAGATGGCATTTTTAACAGTAAATTAAATTCTAATAAATGCTTGATGAGCACTCAAAATGCGGTAAACTAAGTGTTTCGAATACTAAGTCAAACAATTATAAATTTAAGAAGTTAAAACTTATACAAATGAATAAGTATGAGATATAATAAGATGTATATGTATGAATACGTATACAGATACTTATACATCTTTAATTTTTTCATCATGTCATTATTACTTTTTTATAACATATTCTTATTGTACCTTAGCTAGGTAAAAGTTGTGTATATTGTAAAAAAAAAAAAAAAGAAGAAGTTAAGGATGACTAAAAAACGTATTAATATTCATTGATTATTTTTATTATTATGGGTATAAATACAATAAATACACTTATAAAAGAACATAAAAAAATATGTATCAAACTTAATAGGTAGGTATCTACTATACTTACTTATATATACAATATGTTAAATAAAAATTGCAGCTTTCTCATTAGAATTATACAAATTGTGGAAATAAATAAATAACTGATTAAAATTAATTAGAACGCAGTAAAAAAAAATCTGCTCTTGCATACAAACCCAACCTCGTAATTATAAGCAAATAAGCATAATATTATAGTCAGCCTAAATCACAAAAAAAAAATTAATAAATATTGTACAATGTATATTGGGTAACAATTTATTTTTCATATTGATGACGCACTAAAAGTATTTATTTATCGCTTTACTTGTAAATTGATAAATCACCCCTTAGTTGTATTTAAGTGTGATCGAAGAGTTTACAATTTACCAAAGTGTTAAATACAATTAAGATTGTGTTAGCTTCATCAATATGATAATATTAATATTGAATAACAACTTAAATCACAGTATGGAAAATATTGTAATGATTTTTACAATAATAAATAGTATTGAAATTAATTTAATTCAATTTCATTGAATACATACATTGAAATTATACAGGAATGTACTAATAATAATTATTGTCTTAATATTTTATTAAATATCGAAATATGTACTTCAGTCTAATTATGAATTTGTGCTAATTAAAATTTATAATATGAAAAGAGACTATAATTTGGATAAATGTAAAGGTATATTAATATTCATTCAGGTATAATAATATAATATTTAAACAATTTGTCTAATTTTTAACGTTAGAAAATGTATTTTTAAATGTATAATAAGTGTTAAATAGTATAAATAAACAATTAACCTTAAATTATTTTTTCCCAACAATAATCGTGTATAATGTATGAATCTGTAGCGACTAGTTTTAATATTATTTATTCATAAATATAAATTATAATCAATGATTTAAAATTACATTTATATTTACGATATACTATAAATCATATTAGTAAAAACTAAAAAGTGTTATCAGTATTGGTATTTTTTGTATAAAATTATAAAAATACTTTAATATTTGTTGGATATAGTCAATACCCAATAATATACTTTATGTAGACTTCAAGCTATTACATATTATATTTTACAATGTAAAACAAATACTAGTCATTATTAACATTCTATAACGTTATCAACTTAAACTATAATTGACCATTCTAATAGTTACAATCTCTGAATATAATAATAATTGTTTTAAACCGATTTGGTCTATGAAAATTAATTTGTATGTTTATTCAGACACAATAACATCTATTATCTTGGCATTCGTAGCTTTTTGTCTTATGATTAAATCAATCTAACAAATATATACATAATATATATATATATTATAATCTAAGAAAAGTGAGATAAATCGAGTAAAATGAAACCTATATATTATACAGACGGGTAACCAATCGTACAGGATTACTTTGAATTAAGCATAATTTTTTATTCGACATCAAGAATTGAACTTCTGCTGTTTATCGTTCCATTTAAAATTAAATTAATAATTATCAGCTAGGTATTTCGATTTTTAATAACATGATTTTCCGTTCACAGTCTAGAATACACAATATTAAAAAAAAAGTAATATTTAATATAATTTTAACTTTTAACATAAATATAAAGAATTGACCTCAGATAAAAATGAGAGACATTTAATAATCGGGAGAAAAAAAAATTAAGGAATTAAAATTGTTTACGTTGAACCAGTTTTTTGATAAAACTGATAACAATATTTTGCTATAATTCAAAGAAGAATAACTATCGTAGTTTTTAGATCTTTTATTTTTTACTAAGTTTTTATATTAACGCTTCCTATACAAAGTAACATTTTCAAAATATTTTGATTGTTTTTGAGCTATTTATAGACATTTTTCTTTTTTTTCCCACGAATATTGATAAAAATTTATAATTAGAAAAGATTGTTTAAACATTTAATACGAGGTTCCTCATAAGTTATTTTATCTATGAAAAAAAATTAAAGTTTAACGTAAAGTTATATTCATTTTTTATGACCCTTTGAAGTTCAAATTTTTACATTAAATATTTACCCGTACCTATAATAACTATTTTACTTCAAACCGTTTTTTATTTTATTGTAATTCAAAAAACAAATAATATTAGATACTTGAAATTTTCACCAAATGCTTATATAATATATAATAATTTTCTAAATACTTTGGTTTTTGAGCTATTTATAGAAATAAGACATTTTTGATTGATTTAACTTTTATTTTTTTAAATTATGGTAAAAAATTACTTACTGAGTCAAATTTTCTTAAAAATGTTATACGAGATGTCACATAAATTGTATTTTACTTACATAAAAAAATATTATAATATATATTTGCAGTTTAAATTTTAATAAAATTGGTTAAAATCATAAAAACGTACAAGCTACAAAGATTTTGCAGTAAAATTGTTATAAATACATCAATGTACATAACTAAAGTTTGAACATATAATACCATATACCTCATAAATATAGTTCATAAGGGAATTAAAAAATCTATAAATATACAGTCACAATTATTTTTATAAATATTTGAAGTTCAAATTTGAATGAAATGACATAAGTATTTTAATAATGAATAACAATGTTAATAATTTTGTTAAAATTTAAATATATCATTAATAGGGACTTACACTTTTACATATATTATAATTTTACTTTATCCAAAATACTATTCAAACTATTTCAAAATACAATTTTACTAGTAACTACTATTAGTGATTAGACTGCAAAACCTTATCCACTTGAATTGTTTTTCGTATACAATGATGTATTATTATTGAATTCAAATTTAATAAATCTATTACAGTGATCTATTTGATACTTAGGTAATTTTTAAGAGAGCGATACCCACATATTTACCTTATTTATTTTATTTAGTTTTTGTATAAAGAAATTTTAGCAGTAGATAAAGTTCTTAAACTTTTAACTTCTGATTGCAAATTTCATTTAGTTGGTGCGTTTAGAAAATTCATAGTGCTTTTTAAAATAATTAGAGAAACAAAAAAAAAAAAAAAAACTAGGAAAAATGGGACTTTGTAAGCAAAACTGGTTTTATAAAAATCGATGTATGTGTATTTTTGTGCTTTTTTATCCTACTTTTTAATTTTTTAAACTGAATTGCATTCTGTTGCTTCTTTGGGCATTAGTTTTTAATTAAATGGTGAGATATATTTGCGTTTTTTGGTTGTTGGTTGTATTGATACGTTTTGTTAAGAATATTATAATTTACTGTAATAGGTAGGTATGTTACAAAATTTAAATATTGCATTTTATTTTTTTTTAATATAACTTGGTTATAGTACGTCAGCGATATGTGCCTTATACGATACTTCATAGTTATCATTTTACACTAAAGTGTTAAGGTAACTCATATTTTTAATTTAATTATTTTATTCTCTTTAAGTTTATTTTAGATTCTGAATCTACGATAAACGGTTTAACAATGTTGATAGTTTGTGTTTTATTCAATATCAAGAGAGATTTCTGGCAAAAAATTAAATTTATAGTTTAAATGACCCAGTAATTTTAGAAATAATCTGGTTGAGCAAATAAATGAAATTACAGTAAAATACCTTTTTTAAGATATCAATTTTGTTGTTCTGTTAAAATTAAAAATCAATACTAATAATAATAGTTTTATTGTAAAATTAACAGATTATACATTTTATTAATAATTAATTTAAATTTTAAATATTGTAGCACCCCTTTAAGGTATGCTTGTTCCGCGGGGAGCAGACCTTATCAATTTATTTTAACATTTGATTATGAAAATTATTTGTTTAATTGTTAACCGCCATAAATTAGATCATCTTCGATCAGAATTATTTTTCATCATATACAATGATTTATCATAGAACTAAAATTTAATAAATCTGTTACAGTACCTACTTAATGACGAGGTACACTTACAGTGTTTACTCAATAAAAATTAAACTAGACTCCTAATATAAACAGTAAAACGACTTCCCCGGTTATTTTATTTTATTTTTACATTTGAAATTGTGAATTTTGTATATTTTTATTATAATATGTTTATTATAGTTGTGACTTGTGGTCTGCATATTTATAATAATGAAATTTTAGTTAGGTGCCGTTTTCATTTACCTGTTTAATCAGCTTTTTAGTTTTCTTTTGTATATTGCTGTACAACAATAATACTTTGTATATAATGCATATTATTTAATATTTTAATATCCTTATTTTCATGAGTTTATAATTTTTTTGTATAATATCAATTTGTTGTTGTTAAAACCTGTATCAACACTATAGTCTGTAAGCATATATAGTTAATTATAAGATTATTTGTTACCAAAATTTCGAACACGTAGACATTAATTATTTTTAAATATGAATATTCGAAATTTCATTGTTTAATATTTAGTTTGAAATATATCAGTGTAGTTTTTTGTCGAAATCGACTTCTAGACTTGCTTCTATAGCGAGTGAAATAAATAATTTATTAATGAACAGATAGTGTGTTAGCATGTTTAAGTATTGTGAGTTTTTTTCCAGGCTAACATCAATTTAGATATATAAATGTATATATATATATATTTGTGTACTATATAATGTATAGGTTATACAGAATCATTGAGATGAAAAACATGGGAGGAATAGTGGTGGTATCAGATAACTCGGAAAATGACATAAACACACACCGAGAAAACTGTAGATTGATTATACGATATAGGTACTCAATACTCATATTAATACTTAGGTTGGACGTAAAATAATATATTAACTTGTTATAACAAGAAATAAAGCTTATTAGAATAATAAGTATAAATGTGAAGTAATAATTAATAATGTTTTAAATGTTGTTTCAAAACGTTGCTTCACAGAAATCAACTATTCCAATTCTTAATGTAAGAGATATCGTAGCCACCAAATAGGTTTAAAAATTAAAATAATTTAGTAAAAAATCTATAATGAATATTAAAAATAAAATAATATAGTATAATAAATATGAATTTGTATTTTTACTACCCGTTATCCATATCAGTTATAGGCGCACTGCATATTATAAATTTATTATTGACAATATTAATAACACTAATAATAGTTTAATAATAATTAATATTGGTACGTATTGAAAATATAAAAACGATTCAATTACTTTATCATTTTTCAAAATAACATTTTTGTCTATTTATTACTTATAATTATATAAAATAAATATTTTTAAAAACCTTAATTATTTTTGTAATAATGAATGGGTTTTTTATCATAAATCATCTAATATACTAATATTTTAATTTACATTATGGTATAGTAATGTATACATAATGTTAAAGTAAAGAATGTATGTCGTTGTATGTACGTGTAATTATAAGAGTTTGTAAAGAGTTGATTTGTAGTTGATATTATAATATATCGAAAAAAAAAATAGAATGCTTTTTATAATATATTGTATTTTGTATACTGCACGCCGTATTATTAAACTTATTATAGATATTATATTAAAATGAATAGAAATTAGTCACTTTAGAAAACTTCCAAATATTATTATGTCTTTTAATGACGACCCAAAACGTCGGTAGTAAATTTCATAAATAAAATATTATAAAATTGTATTTGTAGTATTATAAATATTTGTGATGTATAAATAATAATTAAAAAAAAAACAAATTGAACAACAAAAACTAATCGTAGAATAATGTTTAAAATTAACAATTGTATTAAAATTTACACATAAGATTTGATATTAATTATAATATAGGCCTTTAGTTTTTAATGACATTTGCGGAGTGATGAATGTAATGGTTTTATAATGAGGTTTAATTTTTGTTATAAGTTATTTTTTAAAGTAAAAAAAAATCTTTCGATCTTCAACTTTGATAGTGATTTCTGGAAGCATATCAAATTTATTTGGTACTTTTAAAAAGGGGGAGGATTAATTGAAAAAAAATTCGAGTAATTTAAAATTAAGGAAAATTAATTTTTGACGTAATGAATTTGTTTTATATTTTAACAAAATTTATGAATAAGTTTCTGTTTAGAATTTGGATTAAAGTTCAAAAACGGAAAAAAGAAAAGAAGTTTAAAAAATTCATATAAATGTAAAATGTACCTTCTAATTTTCTAACAATTCAACGCTATTGTAGTTAAAATTTGATTTAGCTTGTATACCTTTAAAGATGCCAAAATTAAAAATTTCCAGTATTTTTCAAAACAATCGAGTAAAACAAACAAAAAATTAACAAAAATCGGAAATATTTTTACCTAAAACCAATTTTTGACGAAATCGATTTTTGTGTGTGCAATTAAAAAATGAAAATCTATATTATCTAATTAAATTTTTTTTTTAAGTTGATAAAAATAATTTCTAAGTTAAAATGTTTAAAAAATATAATATATGGTTTTTCATACGTTCTTCATTTACTAATTAAAATACAAAGTTATAATTATTTTTTAGAGTCATTTTAAGTTTAAATTTTGATGAAATTACATACTTTAACATTGAATAACAATGTTAATTATTTTGTTGTAATTTAAAAACATTATTCTTAGAGACTTGACATTTTTACGTACCATTTTACAAATAATTTTATCATACTCAATGATACTTTTAAAATATGTAGATTAATTTTAAGGTATTACTTATTTATAAAATTTTACGTATAGGCGGTATTGATATAAAAATTAATAGTAAATAACAATGATATAAAATAGTATACAAATATATATTATTATAGTAACTAAATACTAATAATAAAGTAAAAATATTTAGTTTCTCCCTTTTGGGAAAAATTTGAGATCATTATGGAAGTCTATAAAACATACAGCTAACTGATCTTAAGGTTTATTTGTTTAGATTAGACTAACAAGGTATTGTAAGTAATGATTTATGATAGGAAAAGTATCTATACCTATGAAATGATATTCTGCGCTTGTAATTTTTCAATATGGAAATGTTAAATGTTCGAATGTGTATTTAGGACCAGTCATCCAGATATTTTTCACCTCATAAAATAATACGTTGTTATAATAAAGCATTTTTTCGTTACAAATTGTTTTTCTTTGACACCTCAGATATAAGGTATACTTATATCAAAATTAAATTAATCTAAGGTAATATCAGTAGCAAAATTAATTACTTATATAACAATATCAAAAAATATATTATGAAACATACTTAGAGATATAGACTGTCAGATATTTTTTTAGTTTAAGACCTTTTACGTATATAGTATTTAAAATTTAATAAAAATTTAACATTTATATATCAGTGAATAATTCCATATTTATTGTACAGCAAAGTAGTACCTACAAGACCACCTTTTTTCTATATTATTTTTATGCAATGTAAAATGTCTCAAAGTGTTGAAAACATTTTTTATTTTTTAAATGTTCTATGTCTAAGTATGTTGAAATCCTGAACCCTGATTATTATTGTATATAATATATATATATAATTACATATAATATGATTTCGGAGAATATGTTTAGGCAGGGGGCGCCCGCTTTAGACTATTAATACTCCACAGAGGTCGCGCGGACGACCTTGTAAAGTTTGGACTTTGACAACGATATTATATTCTAAATGGTTTATATACATTAAACATGTCCGCAATGTGTACGGTAAAATACGATAATTTTCTAAGTATTCATAAACAAAATGTTGGTCTACTATTTCCCTTATTTAAATTTTAAATACTTATGTTAGGTAGGTTACCTTAAGGTTAGATTAGAACTTAAAAAAATATGTTATCATTTAAAAAAGTAAAGCAGTAGAAAATTATAACAAGAAAATATATTAATTTATATTTTTTTAAACAAATGTTGTTTTATTTTGTCTGTAAGTTATGTAAGACAAAAATTTTCAAAAAAGTTAACAGTTTTTGAAATAATGAATATTTTATGAATAAAGAATCACCTTATATATACGTATGCGCGTGGTCTCTGATGGGTTCGAATGCGATGTATTCTAGTTTTTAAAGCGGCACATTTACCTAATACACATATTTATACCTAACCGTACGCTAATAATAACACCATAATATAATAATGTGAATGATATGACATAATAGTATTTAATTCGTAGACATACGATTATCACTGTCATAATTCGTAATAATATTGTTCATGTACGTATAATATATTGTAACATTGTATTGGTATTTATATTTTTATATACTATGATATTGTGTTATTAACCGTTTTTCGGTTTATATACACCGCAGTCGAGTCATGAAATATTATATGAGTAAATGAGTTATTACTGTTGTTTTTATTCTTGCTTAGGTATATTTTTTTTGTATACGATTCGAGGTACCTCCTATATGTATATTATATTTTCTCAAGGAAAACGGAAATGCGTATGGTAGAATATGCGTGTGGGAAATACGATGTTTTAAAATATATATTTTAATTGCTGATCGAGTTAAGTGTGCGGGAAGGGGAGCAACAGAACGTATGCGAGTATGAGGCAAATTAACGAAACATAATAAACAATAGTAATTAAATTACCAATTAACCGAACGCGCGTCGTTGTTCCCGAGAAGCTTCTTATTGTTATACTAATAGCTCCTATATGATACTTAATATACATTTTAAATATATAAATATACAATGTGTATATCATGAAGTTTTGACATTTTCCATTGGGATTTGTACGTTAAATTGACAAACTGTTAAGTCTTCTTGAATGGTGATACACTCTGTATAGTTTGTATATAATACGTCATACACATTACCGATACACAATATTGCTCGATGATTGGCGTAATTCCATTCGTGTATATATAATGCAGTCGTCAACAAGTAAAATATTTACTAAATCTAGACGAATTTCAACGTTGTGTAAATAGAATATATATTTAAATTTTATTTTTTAATTATCGAAAGTGTATTGTCGCTCAAATTAGGGACTGTTTTCATTATTTAAAACGTAGGTATCTGCGTATCTGCATATCTACATGTATTTGGTATTTAGGTCGCGTTCAGAGACGTGTATCTGCATTATACATTTTATTTTAACTGTTTACATGTACGTATAGTTAGGGAAACGATCTAATAGCGTGTCTAGAAGTTTTATTTTACTCTCTAATTTTGCAATTCATTGTTAGTGTTATTAGGATTAAGAATTTATGGGTTTATTTCTTGGATATATTTATATTAATTGAACACATTAACAGTGGCCAATTTACTGCTCACCGCGGCTCACGTCTTATTCCTAATAGACGCAAACACATTTTTTTCTACAATAAAAAAATATGTATTTAAAATTGTAATAATTGTGATAATATAAAAATAAAAATATTATTTTACGTATTTAAAAATTACAAAAAAAAAAGAAGTTTTTTTTAAGATTAAATTATGGTATTTAGTATTTACTATTTACATATTTTATTAAAAATGTAAATGCATTTTTTGTCTTTACATTTTTTATTAGAATTTTCATATTTTTCATTCTATGATGCACAGCTCATGAGACTCTTTAATTGTTGATCACCTTATATACATATATTTTACACATATGATGTATACTTATATTTTATAGCGAACACTGAACATTAAAAAAGTGTTTAATTTAGGATTCAAAATCAACAAGCAATATTAAAATACATCAATATAATATGTACTACAAAGTGATATGTGGTCCATAAATATTATACACCTTCCCTTGAATTCACTTACGGGTAAGATTATTGTGGTACTAAATTTTTATTTTTATTGTATTTTAGCAAACAACGGCGTAATCGGGTATATATCACGAATTCAGTGGGTGAGAAAATAATTTTTGGGAAGCAGCAATTACTTAGGTTTACGAATCGTTTTCATTTAATCTTTATGACTTAACATTAAATTATTTAGGAATATTAAGCATTATTTATAAATATACAACTGCAGTGCCCTTGACTCTTGGGGTGTTTTATATATATATATAATATATATACATATATTGGTACAAGCACAATGCACATATTTACATATATGTACCCATATAGAACTTACACAGTGATAATTTCATGGTATTACGAATATTATACTTATATATATATATATATGATCTTGTTCTATAAGTAACTGTGCACCATGTACGGTTTTATAGGTGCAACAGCTTACATAAATCTATGTAGAAATAACCGTTTGCATGCACTTTTCAAAGTGATCGAGTATGTCGTAAAATCTGAATGTTATGAAATACTATCCATGTACGCCACTATTATTTTTGTGATTACACGCGCAGCTGTTTCAGAAAAATTTAACTGCTCACGAAGAATGTGTTTATTGTTTTTAATTTTAACATACATACGAAGACATAATGTTTACACATTTTTTACGCGTAATGCACTGTTTTGAAATCATAATAAGAAGCAGTTTTTTCCTTCATTTTCCATAAAGCGTGTATCATATAATTGCATTATATTTATAAAATATATAAATTATATATTATAAACTATTTTATAATCAGTAAATGCTCATTTGCTCCACTGGTATCCAAAATTGGATATTAGTGTTGATGTAATAAAAACATTAGGAAACGTTTTAAATTTCCTATTTAGATGCAAGAATACATTTAAAACATTTCACTATGAACGTGCGAGATATAATTATTTATTTAATACAATAAAGCTAAGTAGTAGGTACATTTATTTTATGCAATATTGCATTTTTTTATTATAACTCTATTTACCTGGAAATAGTTTTATGCGATTCTTTTCTGTTTACTTACCTGGTAAATGTCTTTAGTCAATAATATGAATAAATGTCAAAATAAATCATAAATAAAGCAACGATAAGGAAGTAAAATATATTATAATGTTTCAGTTATTGCATCCATTTATGCATACTCGTTACCTATATTGAATTTGTTATGTTTAAAAAAAAATATGCGTTACATCAGTATACGTCATATTAAAAGTAATTTATGTATAGTTATAGTATAGTATTTGTATATAATGTATTTTATATATTGTTATGCATATATATAAAATATATATTCTTGGGAGTACAATATATGCGAGCATATTATTAAATAAATCATTTTTTAATATTAAAAGTATTTAAAAAAAATAGTTATCAAATAAATTATAAAAATTTAATCATAATATAATAGTTTTACAGACGGATTTTTACTATTTTTACAAAACGTTTGATTTATTTTTCTTATTGTCTACTGTTGGTTGAGTCTTTCTTCACTTACATAATCCTTCACCTATTTATTTGATATGTAATCAATATGATACGAATACATAGAATTAGTTTTATAATAGTTAATCCTGTACTGAAATGTATATATCAGTAGCGGCACTAAATTGTGGAGGCTTTGAAGTATATTGTATATTTTAAATATTTTTATCACCATCCCTAATAAGTAGCAGTGACCAAAGAGCTTTCAAACATGAAGCAATTGCTTCAAATAATCCTATATCCCGTCACCACTGATATATACGTTATTTATTTTAATGTTTATGTTTATTTTTTATTTTTAAAGTTTTTTTGACAAAGTTATCTAAACTTAGGTATATATAATAACAAATTTTTTACATTTCTTAAAACAAATAACATTAATTCATAAATATAATAGAGTATCTACGATAAAAAATTAATAATTATATGATCATATTAAAAAATTTTATGATTACACAAAATATATAATATTTATAATAGTAAGATTAATGAGCTAATTTAAAACTTCATGAGGATGACCACGCTGGAGTCTGTTAATGTATATGTATAATACATGTAAAATTAACGCTAACAGGAATTATTTTGAAAATTAGGGGTTAATAATTTATATATTTAAAATAATTAAATAGTTAATATTATTATAATTTTGGTTGATTAATCACTCAAATCCACAAATATCTGCTCTCGGATCAAACATTATTTTTGGTAATTTTCGCTCGCACACAATGAAGATAAAATGGTGTAGATATTTATCATATTTAGATCTCAATCATTGTAGAACACCTAGATTATAATAATTTCTAATTAATTTTTTTAAATATATAAGTACCATCAACATTGGATGGCTGTTTTTTAATGTATGTCAAGTCATGGAGAAAACACATATTAATGCTTATTGTAAAACTTAATTATAGATTGTTTTATTATTAATATAATTTAAAAATTCATATTATATATTCCATACTTTATAGTATATACCTACAACCCAAGGGTTACGAAACTTGCAATTTTTTATATTATAAAATATTAACGCTTAGCAATCAAAGTCGACTACAATTTTTTAACAATTATTTATAGATATAACAATAATTTAAAAACACTCTATTTTTCATAATGTTGCAGTAAAATGAACAGTAGGTATAGGCAATACAGGTGTATAAATGGAATGTGATATATTGTAATTGAATTTAGATTTTACGAATTGTAGATGTGAACATTTCGATGGCTTAATATATTTTAAATGGTTTGTTTCAACAATAATCGTAGGTCACGACCGTCGCAAACCAATCATAATATTTGCGTACACGTTAGAATAAAATCAACTGAATATGTAAAAGGTACTAATAGGTATACAATATGCAGATTGTTTAGGTACTTATATATGGTTCATTAATATGCTTTGTTTTTCGCCAAACGAATGAACGATATGAAACTAATTATTTATATATATTGTATAGTGCTGTTGTTAAATTGTGAACCATATTATATAGATTTAATCGCAACTATGGGAGGCGGCAGTCGAATACCAAATATACAGTAAATATTTCATAGTTTGTACATACATAAAATAATGATAAATTTTATTGAAATTAGTTAACTAATGAAAAGATAATAAGCAGATTATTGATTGCTCATAATGTATAATAATGTTAATAAGATTTATGTGGAAAAATAGTGCCAAACAGACCTTATATATAGGAATATGAATTGTTATTCTGGTCAGTGATTTCACACATAATATATAATAATAATAATAGAATATTATTTACACGATGAAATTCTAATCATAATAGAATATTAGAGCCAAGAAAACAATTTTTCCAGTTCCAGCTGTGGCGGTAGTAATGTTTAGTCGTATCCGTGTAGTTGCAGAGAGATGCTGTAAGATTGAGACCGGACGTTCAAAAAGATTAAAACTTAAGTTTATATATATGTGTGTGTGTGTGCCATTTATAACCACTTAATCTAGAGTCAATGCATCTAAATAATAATACGTATATAATTAGAAGATACTTATAAATTTGTATTAAAGAATATTCGTATAAATTAAATATTATTATACTAATTTTTATTATTGACAAACATTTTCCAGAGTAAAAAGTTTTAATTATATATTTATTATTATTATTTTTTTTTTTTGTGTAATTTAAAATATTGTGTAAATTAAAAAAATGTTCAAAATGTTAAAACGTTAGTCGTAGTCTGTATAGGTTTTAAATAAAACATGTATAATAAGTACTATACTATTAATTAACGAATTGTCCACACAAAATGCCGACAGTAAAGTTGTCGTTTGTTTAAAAACGTTTCATTTGTGCAAAAATATTATGTTTTGAAGTATCTAACAAAATTCAACTCTATAAATTTACCCACCATCCAACTATCCCAAAGTAAAATTCTGTACAAGTTAAATGGATTTAGAAGTATCAGCATATCTTGAAAATAAACAGTGTAATGAGAGCATTACGACTTTTCTTTAATAAAATATTAATAGTTTCAGTACTTCTGAAAATGTTAAAGATAAAATTATGAGCGAAAAAAATTCTATTTTGTGTAGGAAATAAAAGGGAACTACTCATAATATTTATTTGAAAAGAGTAAGTAGACGAAAAGAGTACCGTCCATCATTATACTTCATCTTAAGTTAACTGCTGATCGAATTGAATTAAATGTGTAGACATTGACTTATCAACTGTTTGAAGTAAATGAGAGTAAGGCGTTTTAGGTCTTACCCTAGCTATGTCACTTAATACAACTTACCTTTTTGACTCTTTGACTTTCTATAGCAAAGCCACTCATTTATAGATTCCAGTATAATATAGGTACTGCTTTCTGAATATACACGTCCATTGGATGATCTCTATATTTCATAAAAACGGTAGTAATTTTTTTCTCAGATTAAAATATAAGTTTACTAGTTCGTGAGTAAACGTTAATACATAATATAATTTAATATGTATTTATTATTATAGTAATAAATTGTTATCGATAATCGGTGCATACCTATTAGGTATTATTACGCGATAACGTATTTGACATTTTCACACGGGTTTTCACGTATTTGCATTTATACTGCGGCTTGAACCGTGTGATAAAATGCTGATACAACCTGTGTGTGCACTAATGTAATAATATATTCATACATATAAGTAATTTTATAGGTTATAGTCTCGCTCATCAATCGCGGCGTATATAATAGGGTACGGCACTGGCTGGCTCAATGATACGTCGTGGGTATAATTTTATTCAAATTTGCATTTCAAAAGATCTGTATGTAAAACTCGCGGGCCTACAAGAGTAGTGTATGTTTAAGAAGGTACTCGCGGACACACGTTTTAAAATTCAAATTAAAAAAAAACATGCGTACACACACATCCGCGTGTATATATTATAATATTTGTATTTATAGGCATACACCTGGATAAACTACGTACGTATACGTAGCGTATTACGAGTATAAACACTATACAGAGTGAGCTACCAAATTTTTTTTCGTTTTGTATAGCTGAAAGATGGGAATACGAAAAAACTTGGTAGCCAAAATTACCTATATAATACAAAATAATAATAATTATTATAATTACCTACATTATACAAATATTATATTTATAAAAGCGCGGGAATGGTGTTTCGCGTCTCCTGGGATCGGTTTAATTTAATCATTTTGTACATATTGTAATAATATACTGGACATAGTAGACACCGCGGTGAAGACGTGTAGTGTAGGATAGATTTGTCCAATCGGGCGTTCGCACGCAGGTCGCGGACCCTATGCAAATTCTTGAGGCCACTTCCTTTTTCGTGACGCCGTCGCCACACATGCAATTTGAATACGCATGAGTTGGGAACTCGTATAACATACGCCATATCATATACAAGGTACATAAATACGAGTCTATTATATGTGTGAGTATACTCGCATAATAATGTAATACCTATTGCACTACAATTGTAAATAGTCGAATATTTTGGAATAAATGTCAATCAATAACTTCTTCCAAATTGGAATTCATCACCTACTTCTTATTGGCCATACATACATAGCTAAAGTTTTTGTAATCTTTGCGAAATTTAAATGCATGTTATAGTTAGTAGTATAGCGAGTATAGTTGTATACTTACAAGTTATAATAAGCCTATAAGCTATATATATATATCAATGTTAGTTTGAAGTTATTGTAAGGCTTGTTTCCTTATTTTAAGAAAATTTTATTTAAAGTTGTTACTATTTGATTTATAAAAAACATTTATTTTTAGGAATATGTGTAACTCATTCAGCTTACTTATTGATAACATTATAAGTTATAAAAATTCTTTATTTAAGGGAAAAATCAGGAAAATGTATATGCAGAGTGTCAAAATATCAGGGAGCAATGTCTGTAACGTGATCGAACATTTTATAATATGGTACTAATAAAGCATATAGTATATATAATCTTTAAATCTTTTATTAAGACAATTTTGTACCTATATACTTGCAATATTTGTGTATACGTTGAATAAATTAGTGCCGATGTTAAGTTAGATTAAGTGATATAGAAGAATTATTACATTTTAATTAGAACGAAAAGCATCCCTAATTCATATGATATACAATATTTTCTTATGAAATAAGAAAACAAAAAGAATTGTTATCTATTGTAAAATTTACACATTTACACTATTATCATAGTTGACAACAACAGCCAATACGGGCACCATATAATATAACGCGCGATAACATGCGTGTGGGCACAATGAGAGTGTAACGCCAGACTGGTAGAGTTAAACGAATAAGTTATTCGCGTGTGGCAAATTGCCCACCACCGTGCGCTTATTACATCTTGACGTAGACGATGCCGACAACGGTAGCAGTTTTATAATATATATAAATATAAAATACAACATATATGTATATTATACAGTGTATAATATGAGCTTTGCACGTCGTTTATTATTAAATGTTAATCGGGCCCGATGAAATCGATTTGGTTTTTTATGCTATACCGATAGTTTTATATTTTTTATACATACATTCGTACAATATTCTTATGAACGTTTATTTTTGAAAACTTTTTTTTCTATTCTGTATTCTTGAAATCGAATCACATGATGCTTACAATAATTGTAAATTTATAATATATTAATAGTTGTTAGTTATAAGTTATAATAAATTAAGAAATAATAATTCTTTTACGGTGGGGCTTATAATCACTATTGTATTATTATACTTTTTAAATTTATAAATTATTATTATTATTCATAACGAACAATTAAATATTTATACATTTTATTATTATATTAATATACATTTTCCATAAATTAAATTTTATACATAATTATTTGATTATAAATTTACAAATTTACGTGCATATTTGACAATTAACACAACATAAAATATACGTTAGAACGCATGGAAGTTAAACAAAACACTAAAAATTACTAGATAAATATTGAAAAGGCTATACAGTGCAAAGTACGACATTTGTAATAACTATCAACATTGTATGTTTTTATTGATATATATTATTGTAGGAAAATGTATATAAAAACGGTACACTTAACATAATAATATAATAATCTTAAATTTTTAAGAGTACGCTACACCCGCATGCGGTGTCTTTGTTCTACAAATGCATAGCAAAGCAAATTGTACATTCTAAATAATCCATTTAACTCTAGCATGGTTAATATATCAGTGAATTTATGTATTATTAAATTTAAAAGTAAGAATATTACAAAGTAAACCTCATAGGCTTTTTTTATACTTCATTTTAAAGTGAGTTATGAGCGTTTTAAGAATTTAAATTTTTTATACATTTTAAAATACTTATAAATATAAATTTAATATAATATAACTTGTACCTATATTTTTATTAATTTTTAATCTGGACTACATAAAAATAAGTCACAGGCCACGTGTTTGACATAGCTTGTGTTTGTGTATAAATTCTAAATAAATATAAAATATAATATTATATTGTTATGTGCAGTACCTATAATAACCGCACTACTAAAAAAAAAAAAATCAGCCGGTCAATCTCTTGTTTGCGTAATACTTAGCATAGGGACTAGTAGGGCTTAGTTTATTTTATAAGCTTCTTACAATATTCGGTAACTAAAAATCTTTAGGTATCTACCTACACATCGTTAGTTTTTCAGGAATTTCACATGAATAGTTCATATGAGTTTACAAGAGAACGTGTATTATATACATATCTTATAAATAATTTCTTTTTTTCTCGTACAAGGCACGTATATTAAATTCGTAACACACTGACGTATACACACAAGTACACACTACTGTTTTAGCTAAGTGGATTATTGTCCCCGCGCATTCACACACACTCACACACATGCGCGAGAGCGAGAGTGGTTGCCACGGCCGAGGGAAATCGTATAGGGCGTGTCGGGTGCGGGTCGTTGATCTTGGGCCAAGTGGCTGCTGCTGCTGCTATGTACAGGGTACACATACACATAAATACAAATAAACGTAGGATTGAGATTATTCATCTCTTTTTTCTCTGTCTCTCTTTAGTTATCACTCAGTCACTGCTTCTCTGCACGTCTCTCTTTCTCGATGTTCGGCACTTATTTGTACCGAACAATTCACTTATTATATTATCATACATATTTATATGAATAATCTAATAATATATATGTACACGATAAGTCTATGAGCGCAACGGTATTGGTATTTAAACATCAAATTATATTGCTGTCGGGTGTATACATATTACACATACTATACATGTGTAAGTATTAAAAAATAAATCTTCGTAATAAATTCATATGTTTATATATATATACACACATATATTTAGGTAATATTATTATATTTTATGGCATTTATGGTATCCCTCCACAGGTCGACCAAAGATGAGAGATAATCACGCATGTCGAGTCCAAAACCGGTTTCTACCGGTTTAGTGTGCTTCCTCTTATCCATCTAATACATATATATATATATACACACATCATATTATAAGTACATCATAAGTCAAGTGATTTTGTTCTGCTGTATATTATAAATATACACTTGCGCGAGATTATATTTTTTTAATAACGTATAAGGCAAAAAATTGTAAAAAACTAAACACGTACCCTGATAAATAATTAATAGCAGATTAAAATTGAATATAATAATATTATATTATCATATTATAATTATTATTAAGTGGAGAACTGGGTAGAATACTGTATATCGTGTGTGCGTGGCTAACGTTGGTATATATTTTTTGTTTCACTCGACACGATTAATAATAGTAATTATTACTATTTTTAAAATGGTGTAAGTGGAAGTGCTTGGAAGACCGCGTACAAAATAATTTTGACTCTCGAGTACTGCTGGTCCGTCTTGACTGTCAATTATCAAATGATTATAACATAATTATTATACTATTTTAAAAATATTTTAATAAAGGGTGTTGGTTGCTTTTTTTACACTTTAGCCATTTGTTCGGCCCATAGACTATTATTAATATATATGATATATCTCCCAAAAACCAAACCTTGTTGACATTTTTAATGATCTAAAATTGTTAAAAATGCTATTTTGCGATTGATCGTTATAGTGTTGTCAAAAAACTAAACTAAGTGCTGTCCAATAGCAGGAAATATCGCTTAATATTTGGTCTATAATACGTATTTGTTTTTAATTAAAACATAATATAATATATTCTACGGTATTATTATGAATTACTTTAAATTGTTAAAGTTAAATTGATTAACTTGTATAATTATGGCATTCATCACACAGTAAAAATGTGTACATTTCATACTACACTTAATATACTATTTAGTATTTATTTTGAAATTAAATCAAAACATGGATATGAAAATGATATATATTATATGTGTGTATTATATACTTGTGTAGTTTTGTGTAGTTGCTATAATATTATTGTGAACGATGTTGTATGCATTTTGAATAATATAATTAATAATTATTTTATGCAGGAAGAATGGAATTAAACATTTTCTTCTTTAAATATATAATATAATATAAGGTGATTGATTTTTGACATAAATTAAATTTCATTTTTGTTTATATTGAGTAAAAAGATTCTACATTTAGTAATAAGTGATAACGTATTTGTGAGTTTTACGTGTTGGACTGTTTAATATCTTATTTAAGTGAGAGTATCACAATATTGAAAAATAATATTTTTAAATTATAAGTACTAGGTAGAAATTTAGAATTTGATATAATTTTAGATTCATTATTTTACTCAAAATCTATTGATTTTACAACTGTTCGTGTGTTTTTTTTTTGTACTTGTCGTTACTTATAGATCAGTAAAAATGTGTTATGATTGTCAATTTTAGGGGTGGTTTCTAAAAACAAATTTGATCAAAAGGAGAGAGTCTAATGTAAAATATTCTCAGAATTTTTCTCAATAAGGAAAATCAGTGAAAACTTATACTGACTATTTCATAAAGTGCGCAGTTTTTAAAAATGCAATAAATCAACCAAAGTCATAACTAAATTTAAACTTTTTATTTTATTACACTTAAAATACATTTCAATTTAATGCTTAAAAATTATATCCACCTACGCTGTCTTTGTAGGCCATAATTTCCAGGATTTACATTTACATTCTCTTGTACTAAGTACCTTAATGTTTGGCTGTGTATGAGTTGTACAGTTTCGACCTGAACTTTTTTGTGTTTCAACAGAACCTGTTTGTTAAAATTTCCGTATTAACCTTAGAACTATTGATGCAATAGGAGCTTTCCCACATTCAAAAGTCGTGTTAAGTTTACGGACAGTCGTCAGTCATAGCTGAGCACTCGCCATTTTTGTGATGAGTTTTCAGTATGAGTATACACTGATGATTTCTTAATCGCTCCACGACAACGAATTATCTTTTAGTCGGAGTGATAATGGATAACAAAAATAATTAAAATAGGGTTGACAACTTTTAAACAAAAATTTCCCCGCATTTCAAAAATTATGTACTTTGTGAAAAACTCTTTACCTTTTTTATTTTGGTACAAATATACTGTATTTAAAATGAATTAGTTTTTTATTTTGTGCAAATGGTATTATTTTTTTTTTTAATAAGCGTTTAAGGTTAAAAGTTTAAAAAAATGTCTTAAAATCTTTATGATTACTAACTATTTTGTAGTTAAAAAAATTTGTAAAAAATTTTCTGTTTATATCTAAGATTTAAAATTCTAATACAAAGTTCTTTATAAATCATACAACTACATAAAAAAAAAAAAATTCTAGTGCAAAGTCGAATTAATTTTTTATGACCGAAGTTCAGATTGTTAAAACATTAGATGATCAACCGTACAATAGTTATTATATTTCTTCTCAAATTATTTTTGTTTTTTGTTGTAATTTAAAAACGAATAATCGTAGTTACTTAACATTTTCACCAATCGTTTAAACAGTGAACTCACAATTATCCGCGTTTTCCACGGAATCGAGTTATATTAAGAAATATAAATTATATACACGCATAATAACAATTCTTCATATGTACATAATGCATACCATGTATAAGAAATCATTATGGTTCTGTAAATATAAATGATTATATTGTGTAGCCAATGGCCATCGCTGCCGAGGCTTAATTCTAATAATAAAAAAAAAAAAAGATTATATTGTAATAATAATAATGATTATGTAATAATTTTATATTAATAAAATATGTTAAAATCATTTTTGCCTTAATTCTTGGCTTTTTCCATCTTATATTGTATTATTTACGGTTGCTGCGCAACCCAATTTCACCGATAATCGAAAATTTACTATAATATGTTACATAATAACTCTTTGTATATTATATAATAATATATTCATCGGTTTACTATTTATCGAAATCAAGATGAGTGGTTATTAATTATAGTGTGCACAGAATCACGCATTCACAAAAAAGTTATATGTAAATTCAACTATCGAAATTTCCAAAATATCTATTTATAATATACATTTTTCTAATAATATAAAATTGGTTTTGTTAAAAATGATAATCTATAAAAATACATTTATCTATTATTGAAGTTTTAATACAATTTCAAATTAATAAATTCATGTTTTGAATATTATGGCAGTAGACATATTTCTAAAATAATAAATTTTTCTATACCTTAAGTTCCCGTGTAATTTATTATTCTTCATTTAAAATTTTCATTACTCATAAAAATTAAACATATGCTTGGCTAAATTCAATTTAATTTCACTTTTTTTTTACTTTCTTGAAAAAAATATGTTATAAAGTAGATATTTTTAGAATTTTACTATAAAAATTTAGAGGGTGGTTTCTGATAGCAAATTGGGTCTAGTTTGTTCTTTGAATATGTTAAAATTAAAAATTTCCAGTATTTTTTAAAACAATCGGTGAAAAAAGAAATTTTTACGAAAAACTAGTTTTTGAAAAAATCAATTTTAATGTAACTAAAAAAGAATAACCATAAATACTTGATACTTTTTATCAAATATTTATGCGATCATGCTTATACATTATAAAATTTTAAAATATATTTTTGAGTTATTTATAGACATTTGAAATTTTTATTTTCATATAAATTTCATTTATGAAAAAATTTTTGTTTAGTCAAAAAGCTTGAAAATTGAATATAAGATCCCATATAAGTTATTTTCACAGATTGGTTAAAATATTTAAAATAAGAGTACATAGGCACAATTTATTTTTTTTAAGCATTATTTAAAGGTAAAGTTTTTACAAAATTCGTTAAAATGATGGCAATTTATAAATTATTATGCAGTTGGAAATGTATAAATTGTTCAATTATTATAGGACTTAAAATTTTAGAATGAAGTTTCTTAAAAGATGTTATACCTTTATTAAAAAAACACAGTTAACCGGAAAGTAACATACATTTTTTATGAGTTTTTGGAGTTCAAATTTTGATGACATTGGATATTTACCTTTTAAATAATTATTTTCCCTTTAACGATTTTTGATATTTTTTCGTAACTTAGAAAAAGAATAATCGTAAATACATGAAATTTTAAATAAATATTTTTTTTAACATTCTATGTATATGACGTATCCAATATATTAAAATAATGTAGGGTAAACATTTAATATACTCTGCATGGCATTGTTATTCAAAATCGTTTTGTCGTAACAAACGCATGTGAGTGTGTTCATGTGTGCGTATAGATTGTAGGTACCTACTAGTTTATACGAATATAATTACGTTTTGAATATGTAATTGGATTTTTTGTAAAAGGTTTGGCGAAACACTATACCTTCTCACGGTTGCAGTGGGTGCTGCTGAGATTTGCATTATGCGCTTACCTGTGGGTATGTCTACAATTATCCGATGGATACCTATTCGTCCAGAAAAATAGGATTTCTTCTTTTATTATTCCGATTAGAAAAGCGTGTAACTGCAAACGAACACCGCGGTCGATTTTTGAGTTCAACCGACTATATTAATATATTATACATAGCCGTGTATCTATATTAATTTTACCATTTACAGTACACATATATAATTTTGCGAAGCTATGTTAGTAATAAATATATAATATACTAGTTGGCCTGAAATAATTGCAGTGATTTGTGCGTTATTTATTATTTGTATAAACTATAAATTACCAAAGTTTAAAACATCAGACTTCTACTTCCTTATAGATACCAAAAAATACTTGTCATTTAAATCAATACCAAACCACACTCATGTATTATGTCATATTAATTATATTTAAACATCATACATTCAATATTTACATGATTGATAGTAATATGATAATTCATTATGATGAATATGTTTGGTTGCCTATAATTATAATTTATAACATTGTACTGTTTTATGCGTTTTCGTATCATGATTTTGATTCTTAATATGATAAAATAACAAAAAGAATTATAATATTTAAATGTCAACGCAGATTTTAACTTGAATAAAAAAACTACTGTATTATAATAATTTATAAAATATAACAATATATTTAGATAATTTGGTAAGTATCAAGTTTGAGCGTGTGTATAAATATCTAAGTATTTATTGATGCATTATATTTTAAAATGTAATTTGTAAATAACGGAATAACGGTCGTCGTTTGTATCTATGTATGTATAAGCAATAATACCTATCAAGTATGTTTTCGGTTAGCAGCTGCACGAGACGATAGTGTGTCATCATGATGTAATATTCGATTTAATATGCCAACGATTAGTTATAGGTGATATATTATATTAATATCTTTGCGTTATAACAGTGTCGATATTTCTCTAAACGAACTGATGTGATTTCATATTTAATTTATTTGATGTGCGATTTAAAAAGTAAAAATTAAACGTGTTTAATATATTTAATGTTTATATAATATGGTAGTAAATTTAATAACTGTATAATGTTTTAAACAATCATAGTAAGCACTCGAGACACGATCGGAAATATGTGTTGCAAAAATGGCAGGAATTGTGTAAATGTAGAATCCAATAAAATGTAATCCCCGCTGTGTAATCTACAAATTACTATAGAATCTTAATTTCTCTTTGTATAAAACGATTTCTTGTTACAGATGACGATTTTGATATATTATAATATATTTTATTCATTATCTGCGCGCTTAATAAAACCGCATTGTGAATTTAAATACACTATAAATATATATTCTTATTAAATTCATGCTATATTTTTTAAATATCGAGTATGAAATAAATTTTTTAATATGAAATTTTTGTTGAGAAACTTGTAACATACCAAAAATAAAATTTCTTTGCACTATTTTGTGCTCCTCAAGATCTTGAAACTTTCTGTGAACATACTTGTGACAATATGTGACAATAGTAGGTAGGAATAAATACGTATAAGCACGAAGTTTTCCATTGATTTCATTTGTAACCATGCGGGGTGATTTGCCTTCTGTGAGTATACATATATATAATCATGTGTATAAATAAATATAAGTAAGGGTTCTTTAAGGAGCACGCGTATTTCGTGAGTTATTCTAGGTTTAAGGTTATTTGAGGTCTCTTTCTCTCTCTTAAACTCACTACACGCTACCCCTTCCCACATCCGTATAATGCACAACTTTTCATCCCCTTCCAATGGGGGACAAGAGTTGGCACCACGCAGCAGCTACTCCGCACGCTCATTCATATGTATATATATAATATATATATATGAATACAAAAAGGGTCGCGCGTTCTCGTCTCTTCGTACGCGGCCGGTCTTTATACTATCATACTGTAGCTATACGTAAATATATGAACGCTACCATCAGTATTGTCATAAAAAATAACGCTTATGAGTTATGGTCATAACAAAAATGCTGCAAAAGTCTCTTAGCGTATTAAATACTATGTTTATAGGTTATAAATGATGACGTACAAAATATGTGCGTATATCATTATATTTTATTTTTTCTGAAATCGGAATGCGTCGTCACGTCAACCTTTATACTATTATTATTTTTTTATGGCACATAATGCATTTTTTTTAACCACATGTAAAGCGAGAGTTGGAATAGAAAGGTTTTAGGCTCACATATACACCTTTCGTCCTAATAATATTATGTATTCTTATTATGCCACTCTCTTTATGTGCGTGCATAAACACAATGCTGTATTAGTGCGCGCTACGACTGAGAAATATTACTCGTCGTCGTATAATCGTCGCGGGGGTATACACGTATATTCACATGCGGATATTACAATAATATTGGTAGACTGCATAGGTGCCTATATAGTATAAATATATCTACGACGTACGTGAGAAACAAGCGTACATTATTATTATTATTGCCGCCGGCTGCAGGGACGTGCATATATTTGCATGTTGAAGGGTCAAAAGACCGCTTCGTCGTCGTCATTTCGTATGTGTATAATATAAATTATAATATATTTATGTACAATGTCTATATATTATAGGCTACAGTCGTTTTCGCGGAGCTCTGCGAGAATCAGTTTCGATTTGCGTCTCGGATAATAATATTGTAACATCTTATAACGTTCATAATAATAATATGTTGCATAAGTATAAAATATTTTGTATTGGTTGCTATATATCGGCTAATTCATGTTAAATATAAGTATTTTTAGTTCGTCTACCATATATTTATTTATGTATTATGGTGTAAATATATATAGGGTATTTATTTATAATAATTGTAACATTGTGAGTAACATAATTTATATCACTCTGTACATAAAAGCGCACGCACCTATACTTAATATTATATAAGGCGTGTGTTGTTCGGGATTATATCTGACGCCGACATGTCGTGTCATTTCAAAGTAAATTGCAGGTACGCTAAGAATTTGTTTTTATTATATATAAATATATATATATGTATGCATATGTGTATAAGCGGATTGTTTTTAATCAAAGAGTTGTCCGAAGTTTGTGTGCATTTAAAAGAAATATTTAAAAATATACATATACCTTTATACATAAGTTTGATCGTTATCAAAAATTTGAAATGCGTATGCCATATTATTCAACTATGGGTTTTCATTAAAATGATATTCATTGTGCCAAAAATTTGAATCACCATTAGTTATTATAGACGTTTTGTAAATAATTAACCGTTGGTGGTTTACTGGACGTACTACGTAGAGCTTTTTATCAATTGAAAGGAAAAATATTTTTCTAAAAACACTACAAATTGTATATAAATTAATTAATTAACTTAATGTTTGTTTATTGTTAAAAAAAAAAAAAGAAACATAATTTAATATTAATTTAATATTTTATTATTATTTATTTATTTATTATATAATCATTTATTCCGAGAAAGTATATTTTATATTTGTACATATTATATTCTTATTAGAAATGAATATTTTATTTTATATTTTAGTACATTTATTTATATTATGCTTAACAATTTCATTATTTTAAAGATGAACTTTGATTTTTTAAATGAGTTTTTGTCTCATATACAATTTATAATAATTTTGTATACCTATTATTATTAGCTTGTACTGTAATTATTTTGTTTGCATCAGGAATGGAAAATCTACTGACAGACAATGCGAAAAATGTATACTGGTTAAGAACTATAACTTAACTATTTAACTGAAAGCCAATCGGAAGGGATAATTCACAAGTTGGGGAGAGAAATAATGACCCTCTCATGCCCACTCATAATTCAGTCTACTCGTATATGGTATATCAAAATTTGATCGATGGCTTTAGACATTTAAAAATTTAAATAATATCTAAATAGTAAAAATCATTGACAAAAAAATCGCCTCACGCGTATAATTATCAATTTTTTTTTTTTAATATTCCACGTGCCATTTAAAGATATACATATTATGTTATACAATGATACACTGCAGTATACAGAAATTTTGGTAGATGAGTATGTCCATTTAATTGTCGTTACTTACACAACAGGTAGGTACTTCGCGTGTCGGAATGAAATTAACTAATTTAATTGTTTATACAGTGTAGATTACAATATTAAAGTAATGAATAAAACTATAGCACATTAATTTTGGAATAGATGCCTAATTATTTTTAATTTATTCAAATTGCAACAAGTCTTTTTGTTTTTAATTTATTTAACGCTGTATAGATTAGAATTTAAGTTTTGTTTTAAACTTTCGGTTTTATATTGTGTGTATGTACTATGCATCAAAGAAATATTAAAAATAATAAGTTGGTGTACGACGTATTTATACAATACAAAAGAGCATTTATTTATGGATTTTCAACAATTCAATAATAATATATTATTATTATGTACGTATGATATAGAAATACTCCGGAGGTAAGGATGCTTATTCGCCTTTAAATTATCAGGAAGTCAGCTGAAACACCACAAGTTTTGGTTTGGTGTTGTATAATTAGGAGATTATCAGTTTTTAAAATCTCAATATAGTTAAAAAATATTCTTTAAATTTATCTAGAAACTAAACAATAACAATCAAACATTTTTTTTTTCAAAAAAAAAAATACCCAAAACAAAAATAAATAAATAAATGAAATGTATATTTTATTATAGTAAATACTTTCAGTATTTAGAATTAGTCGAAAATTTGTTGTTCTAAAATGTATCACAGATCAAAATAATATAATTTGTTTTTAAACTTGATATTATTATAATTTAGATTTTTTACTAAGCAATGTGTAAGATTATCTTATGAATAATAAACCATCTTGTGCTGAGTCTCTCTATATATGAATATATACCAAGTTTTTGCATTAAAACACTTAAATATAATGAAAATAAAAATAAAATGTTCACTTTCGTTAATAGTTGAGCAAAATTTTTTAATGTTATAAATTTGTTTCAATAACACGTAATGAGATATTTTTTTATGCTTTTAATATATCTTAGTAGATGAAACGAAAAAAAAGTAGATATTGTTGTATTTATTTTTCGCACATAAAATAATATTATCCTAAATTTTAGAGAATGATTCTTAACATAATATAAGCTTATGTACACACACACATTTACGACATAGGTACACATCATTCATAAATGTATTTACATTAAGTTTATAGGATACAATTAATAGCTAAGTGAAGTAAGGATGTATTACTTTTTATAATGTTCTCAAATATTATATGATATATTTATTATTTGGTTTTGAAAACTTAATAATTCATGTGTCATTACAATATAATATATTAATCGTATTAAAATCGTATTAAAATCATAACTGTTCAATCCTATTAATTATAATATAATCAGTATTTAGTAATTTAACATATAAAACATTTAATTGATTTATCAACTCAGTAACTTTTATATTTTTAAAAAACTTTGAGATACCAGACTTCAAATTATTTACATTTTGAGTTTCAGTACGCGATAAAAAAGTAATAGTAATACTATACGTTTATACACCACTATAATCATTGCTAACTCTTAGCATCTATAAATAATATAATAATTATAAAGATTTTAATAAATAAAATTTGCCACGTAGGTAAAAAATAAGGAAACAACGAATTGAGTATGTATAATATAATATAATGTATATCAACGATAGAAGACGGCAATAGAATCTCAGAGCTCTTGAAGCGAGTGCGTTAATAAATCATTAAATATTTTTTTAAGAACAGTGCCCCTATATTAATGTATAATATTATGCATGCATGCATTCTGCACATATAATATAACAGGGACGTTTGCCTGCAGTTAATGAGCAGTGTTTATATTATAATATTATTATTATATACGAAAGCGGAATACAATGATGCTATAGTGACTAACGACGACGGGTGGTTAGCTTGGAGTATATGTATATTTTTATTATTACTGCGTGCGAACTAATAACGCATACTTGGCTATTATAATTATAGGCGTGCAGATTTAAATTATAAATATATACACATTGTAGAGACTGTAAATCTCGTAATATTGTTTCAGTCAAGTAGGATATAATACACACGAGGAGATTCGTTGTACATCTTATTAGCTTATACAATATTATGTGTTGTTCTTAGGGTTTAAAATAAGATTGAAGAGAGGGGGGGGCAATATCGATCGGATTTCAGTCAAAAATTGGTTTTTAGTTAAGTTTATATTCTGTATCATTAAACTATTTACTATACTATTGTTCGTAGACTTACACTCTCCAAGAAATTATAAACTGCAGAAAATGGCTAATTTAAAAGTCAATATCTCTTGGACCATTGCAGGGATATTCGATATAAATTCCTGGGTATTATTATCATTAAAAATTAAAACAACGTTTTTAAATGTTAATAAGGCTGTAAAGCTACTCTAAATATCAATTATCAAATTCACTTGTTTGGTTTTGAGTGCATGATGTTAACGTTAATAAATAATAAAATCTATTAGATTACCTAGATTTTTGAGGAAAAATTGAATAACTTGGTAAATTATTTGATTAAATAACTTATTCAGATTCTAGAAACTATTATATTAATAGATTGGTTTTAATAAATAAATAAAAATAATAAAATAATTTAATAATATAGTATTATAATTACATATTGAATTGTAGCAGAACTACTTTTTTTTACACAAAGTAGATGAAATTGGAAAAGTTAACGCAACTTAAAATAACATACCGTTTCAATTGAATAATATTTAACTAAAAATATATAAAAATTAATTATTATTTTGATGGCAATAGATATTATGATAAGTATCTATGTAAGTTATACAAAGGAATTAGATGTATGGTGTTAGATTTATAATTCAAGGCTTATAATTATAATAAACTTATAATAATTACTGTTAGTTATAGTAAATATTTACATAATACAACATTATTCAATTTTTAATTCGAAAAACATTATAATCTTAACATCAAGAAAAATGTATAGTTGTAGCATTATGTTTTATGTATGTGGGCCATAAGAATTGCAAAAGAAAAAAAGCATTTGAAATTTGTTGCTAAACAAAAGATGCAAAAGATAAGCTAAACTAATAGGATTACTAATGAAGGAGTTTTAAATAGGATTTCATAAGTAAAAAAATATAAATAAAAGGAGCAATGAATGGATATGTCATACTATCAGATATCGCGAGTTGTTAAGGTCTTAGACTAATTTTGTAAGAAATGATTGAGGGAAAAACCAAAGAGGAAGATTACAATTAAAATTTATAAGCTTCGTGATATAGAAGATTTACTGGAAAAGAATATCATTTGGGCAATATAGATAATATAACATTTAATAGTAAAGTATTGTCAAAATATTAGAGCTAGATTAAGTACTGACTATTATTTATAGATTTGGATTAGTTAGTGTGTTTTTCGTTTGTTCTTATCGATTTCCTCACAATAGGAAAGTCCACACACTAAATATGACATATTATATTATGATTGTAATGTTTATCGTATAATACCATAATCGATAAGATCTTTTACTTATACCGGTTAAGCAGTGGAGCAACTAGGTGAGTGAAAAAGAGTTTTTAGCACCCTCTAGTTAAAATTTAGTACTCCTTATTTTTTTTATACCTAACTGCTATTGTTTTAGAGAAGTATCACGACTCTGTGAGGCATAGTTTTAGCATCCCTTGTTTTAGAGGTCTAATTGCACTTATAGAGTTAATTCTCGTAATATTAACTTTTTAGAAACCACGGACTATTTGCATAATGTAGTTAAATTATGTACCTACTAAATTATAATTAAAATATGGAAAATTTTAATGCAGATTTAAATAATTTGTTAAAAAAAAATGTTTCAAATAATTAATTTTTACCAAGATTTATGGAAGCAGTACATGCGAAAATAAGTATAAATATTATAGTTTTAATATATATAATTAATTTTATTTTGACAATACTTTACTAACAAATATTATAAAATCTATATTGCCAAATATACGAAGGCCATTTTATGTAATGCCCAAATTGTATACTTTGACCGTATAACATATGTAATTCACACCAAGTAATAAAGAGGAAGATCAGAGACAAAAATGCATGTTAATTGCTGCAAATCAATCTTTATAGATTTAAAACTGCAGAAGAAGAATATTGTTTTTTGTATAATAATAAAGGTACATTATTTGTTGAATCACCGTAACTAAAATCATTATCTGTTTTATCATAAAAATAATTGTATGTTTAGGTATTGGTGTTATAATTTTAAAAACTAACGCCAATATACGATATATGTATATTACGTGTATTT
Organism: Melanaphis sacchari; assembly: GCF_002803265.2. NCBI lineage: Eukaryota > Metazoa > Arthropoda > Insecta > Hemiptera > Aphididae > Melanaphis > Melanaphis sacchari. The sequence continues at coordinate 204,719 of NW_020271193.1, forward strand.
AATATACGTATAAGTAAAATGAATGTACGTGGGCGTTATATTTATTTTATGTACATGGTATGGAGTCATGGCGTCGGCGTCGCTAGCATTACTTATCAATATAAAACAGATAATAATATATATGATATTTTATATTATGTTAGTTTGAGTCGTGTGCAAGGTTAGAAAATGTCCACATATAATATATATTATACATGATATGTAGAAAATTCGATTTTCGTGGAATGACTTTTGTGGTGTGCCGTGCTACGATACACGGTGAGGGTGAAAATGCACACGCTAACACATGCGCGCGCACATACACTACACATATTGCCGCGACGACGACAGTCGTCACATGCACACGGCGGCGAAGGGTTTGTAAAAGTCCCGAGGGACTATATATATATATGATAACATTATACTCACCGCCACCACATGATGGCCGGGCGGCTGGCGCGTCCCGCCCACGAAAGCGTCCCGCCGACGTCACACAAGATGGCCGCCGCAACCCCGAAATCATAATATTTTATAATATATACATACAATACAATACGCAGTGGCGAAATTAAACTGACGTCACTAGAGCCACTGACGATTGTACATTTTTATGGATTTTTTCTTTTGGTCGTGCAAAACTAAAAACTATAATAACAATATTATACAATAATAATTATAATACATATAAAACCACCAGTAGTGTGGTGTATAGGTATAGATATATTTATCATTGCTATAAATAACTTTGATCGGAAATTATAATGAAAAACGGAGAGAGTGTATGTGTGAGAGAGAGAGTAAAAGAAACCACTCACCGCTGTTGCGTGGAAATTAAACCGCACCCTTGACATAATTTTCGGCACCCCGCCGTTCATATCCGCATCATCAGCGCCGCCGTCATCCCATTAATATATATGTATATAATATGCGTTGTTCCACCCGCTCTCGTTTGACTCAAGTTCATTAAACCCTCAGGACCGTCTGCTGACCTTGGTCCTTGTTTTTACCCTACTGCCATAATCACATTCCTCGTTCACCGTTCCGTGATTATTATTATTATTACACCGCGCGCGTCACTCATTGACCAACGCAACAATCACTTCCGTCACTGTAATGAAACTGCTCACTCGGTGCAGTACACACTATTGTTCGTGACGCATAACTTACATTTTAGGTACCTACATATAAGCATAAAATCATCGGCATCATACATTATGCATATTGTCTGTTTTTAGTTTCTATATAAATAGTGTTTATATAATGTAAAGGTAACGTAACAAAATACAATATACATTGATAGCTTAATGCGTCACATATAATCATTTATATCACTAATATGATAATAAATACAGAAACAGTAAATTTTGTTGTTTTTAGAAGTTAAATTGAATTTTTTTATATTGACAACTGAAATTTCAATCTACATAGAAAATAGATTAACCTATTGCTATATGACGGTATTAATAAAAATAATTTAACACTTTATTTGATGGACTTGGGTAAAAAGAATCCAATTTTGAATAAAGTGGACTTACAATAAATGTATATATAAACTATAAACTATATTTTAAACAATATAACTATACAATAATTTACCAAGTCATAGTTTTTTGCATTTTTTTTAAGAAAGTTCGTACTACACATTACCATTAGTATATGTAGGTTTATATATTATGAAAAAGTATATTATTATATAAATACATAATATATAATATATTTTGGATTGCTATCATATAATAAAACTGTAATTTAATTTTTATTAATTTATACCAATTTACAATTCATCAAAATGTTTTTTAATTTATTCACAGGATCTAAGTAGTTACTAAGTACAGTCGATTCCGTTTAATAGAGACACCGGTTAATAAGGACAACCGCTTAATCGGGACAATTCTAAAATTACAAAAATAAATGTATACTTGTAATGTAAAAGTACGCCACTTATCTGGACCGCGAATCCGGATAATTGGGACATTTTTAATTGGCACAAAGCCCGATAAGTGCTTTGGATACTTGTTCGGACTACATTCGTAAACAAACATTAAAATGTAAAAAACAAAGTAATATTCATAATTTTTTTAAATAAGATAAAATAATAAAAAATATATATATGTGTGTACTTTTATAAATATTTAGGTTATAGATAAAACTATGTTTTTCTTTTTGTATAATTAAAAAATTTCTATAATTGTGTTATTGTAATAACTAATATGTATTTGTAATAATAAAAACATAAAAAATCAGTTTTTCAATAAATTCATATGTTTTTTTTTTCATTTCGGATTATTGGGACAAAATAACACGCAACCAATGTGTCCCAATAAAGCGGAATCGACTGTAGTACAAATTGTGTACCTGCTACTTTATGCGTTTTACTATATATTATACATGATTGATGTTAACCTTATACTATAATAATTCCATATTACAATAATTATCTATACTATGGCTCAGTTAGAAAATGTGTATAACATACTATAATCTTATCAGAATCGTGAGTCTGTGCGATTGGTATTGCTTAAAAGAACCCACAAAAGAATTTTAAATGCATTAAAAAGGCAAATTCGGTTACTGTTAAATACAAATGTTGAATAAGTTGGCGCATCTACCTTATATCGATTTTCGAATCATTGAATATTGAGGTGATGTTCATGTATATAATAGGACTATATATTAGTTATCTACTATATTATGTAAATATAGCTTATTATAATTGTAGTTTTATCATCTATTTTATATTTGTATGTTTAACTATTCTATAATTACATTTAATTGCACCTGCTGTGGATGTAGTTTGTCTAAACGTATTTAATTGACGTTTCTGATACATGATAATAATTATATTATTATATTATATTGTCTTATGTATATAGATACCTGTAAAAGTAAAGTCAATTTGAAGGTAACGATAAAATATGTAATGTATTATATCTATACATGCGTGGTGACTAATATAATAAGTATAATAATAAGTAATAAGTATACTAAGTTATAATAAATATTATAACATAATGATATGTTATTATAAAGGTATAAGTGTAAATATTGTTTATGCATATTATACTTAAATATGATTTTTCATTTCCCTGCTACTAGGAAATGTAAATTATCTACTATTATCGCCTGTACATACATTTAATAAAAATAAAAAAACGTCAAGTAATGCGTATATATTATTATCAGGGCTCAGGACTTAATGCGCATAATATGCGTATTTGTTTTGGAAATATAAAATACATTTAGAAAAAATTGAATTCGAGTATCTGAATTCTGAATGTTATAAATTAAAGTGTATTGCGCATATAATTCAATTTGATTTAATAAAATTTATAAATTAATTTTATTGAGTAGTATGAATAACAGGTATATATATATATAATATACACTATATATTGCAATATTAAACATTATTTGTGTAATATTATAGTTACATATTTAGTATATGTTATCCATTATTTATAATATTCAAGTGCCTATTTCATCTAGAATTTTGTACGATATAGTCCAATAAATTATTATTATACACTGTACTAATAAGTTCCAAATTTATTCTCGGTGGATGAAATTAATTTATTTAACGACAGTGTTTATCTATAGTGTCTGTATGAATTGTTTATCAGTAACTGATTTTATGTTAATCCGTTTTGAAATAAGCGTATGTGTTCGTATATTAATTTCCTGTCATTTAAAGTCTTATAATAAAGTCTATTCGATACATTTATTATATTGTAGTCGTTATAATAATAAAATATTCGCATTTAAACATCGTCATAATAACACAGATAAATCTTTTTTTTTATCGAACAATAATATCATCGTGGGCGTAGCGTTCTTTTTTTGTTTTTCGATTAAGTATGGATTTATAGTCTCGTGGCCAATAAGATCGAACCACATGACAATTTTCAATCGAATCGCGTTGGCTGACGTCGTCGATAATGTTCTAATATTATGGAAATATGACGTTTCGTTGATTCCGTTGTATTTCATTTTTCATTCATCATATTATTATTTAAATGTACGAAAAACAACGCAAAAAGCCTCTTCAGCCATCGCTGAGTGGTATATGCAATATATATTCGTATGTTACAGGTAAAGTATATTATTTGGGTATTTTCTCAGACATCTTTTATAAAATGACCGGGCGTTATATAAAATGGCCTTCATAAATTGGGCAATATATATAATATAACATTTAATAGTAAAGTATTGTCAAAATATTAGAGCCAGACTAAGTACTGACTATTATTTGTAGATTTGGATTAGTTAGTGTGTTTTTCGTTTGTTCTTATCGATTTCCTTACAATCGGAAAGTCCACACACTAAATATGACATATTATATTATGATTGTAATGTTTATCGTATAATACCATAAGTAAGATCTTTTACTTATACCGGTTAAGCAGTGGAGCAACTAGGTGAGCGAAAAAGAATTTTTAGCACCCTCTAGTTAAAATTTAGTACCCCTTATTTTTTTTATACCTAACTGCTATTGTTTTAGAGAAGTATCACGACTCTGTGAGGCATAGTTTTAGCATCCCTTGTTTTAGAGGTCTAATTGCACTTATAGAGTTAATTCTCGTAATATTAATTTTTTAGAAACCACGGACCATTTGTATAATGTAGTTAAATTATGTACCTACTAACTTATAATTAAAATATGGAAAATTTTAATGCAGATTTAAATAATTTGTTAAAAAAAAATGTTTCAAATAATTAATTTTTACCAAGATTTATGGAAGCAGTACATGCGAAAATAAATAATACAAAAATAAAAATAAATATTATATTTTCTAATAATATAAATATTACAGTATGAATATATATTATCATTATTATCCATTATATTTCGACAATACTATTAAATATTATATTATTTATATTGCCCAATATACGAAGGCCATTTTATGTAATGCCCGGTCATTGTATAAGATGCCCGGGCATTGTAGAAAACTCCCAAATTGTTTACTTTGCCCGTAACATATATGATATATCGACGTGTATGTTTACTGTATACCTATATTACCTATATAATGTTATTGTGTGACTAAACATATCTATGCGTACTATTCATGCAAAACGAAAACGCCACAAACACGTTATTATCGTAAGAAATAAGTACTTATGAGCTACGTTGTATAGTATATACAAGAGAAGCAGAAAAAAGGCATATTGAGTAAAGATGCAGTTCGTATTTTTAATGGTTTTTTCGACAACGACGCGATGTCGCGACGTTCGGAAAGCTGAATTACTATGAGGTATATACATATTAAATATACACACGTAAGCCTTTGATGGAGTTTTCGAAGATTACGGTTTATATGCCCACAATATAAATAAATATTTTTTACATTGTATACCCCTTTAACTACCTTATTCTTATTATGTGGAAGTATATTTGATTTTGATTTTAGGTTTAAGCCACACACTATATATATGCGTGTTTGTCGGGATAAAAGGAAAAACGCCTTCACCGTGTGTCGAGTGTATATTGTTATGTACCTATATTTTCTATTTTAGCGGCGGTTTTATAAAATATTTAATATTTTTTGGTGGTATGCAAAAATATTGCTGTGGAAAACTTTAATATAATAAAAATATTTAAAAAAATGTTCCTACGAGTTATTGCGTTCGTATTTATCACGTACAAAAATTATTAAAAGTAATAAAATACAAGCGTCTAAACAGTTTATTTCGTCGTTATAATATTTCAGTCTTATGGTGTTTTAACCTATAAGTTGAATATCATATAGCGGCATTAATATTGTAAACTGTACTTCATTATAGATAAATGGAATAATTTAAAAATCTAGACTACGTTATTTTAATATTATATAGGGTTACAAGGATGTCTATGAAAAATAAATTCAATAGAGATCTTTTTTTTTAATTGTGGAGGTGAAAATACGCATAAAATTTCTAAATAGTGTGTACGTGAAAATTGTAGGATTTTGTATATATATACATACAACATTATAAACTATAGTACTTGTAAATTGTACTTATAAATTGTTGCAATATATCTATGAAACATTAATGTTAGATGTGTAAATTTTATAAAATTATATTTTACTTCTAATGTATTTGCATCAAGTTATACTTATTTTTAATGATTTTTTAAAATACATTCGGTTTTTACATCATGATAAAATAACATAAATACATTTTAATTTAAATAACTGATTTTTATAACTTTGTCATTTCCCAATTATTATTCTTTAATAATTAAAGAATAATAAATAATAATAATAATACTAATTAATTATTGATTATTAGTTTTCGATTGGCAACGCACATTTTCCTAACGTATATAATAATAAAACATATCAGTAAGAGTCGACATGTTTTATTTACATTACCTCCCTTTGTGCGTGCTGTTCATATAGGTCAATTCGATTTAAAATACATTAAATACGTTGGTTAATTCAAAAATTGAATAGCCAGATTTTTTTTATAAAATTTAAAAATGTAATTTTTTTTTCAAGTTCAAGAGAATTAAAAATATAACAAACTGTTATTATTGATTATAATATTACAATAGCACTACATGGTCTATAACAGGGGTCATCAATTAATAATTTTGAAGGGCCACATTAAGAATTTGAAATTTTTTCGTGAGTCATCAAAATTCTAAATACCTGTATTTAACATATAATAGGTATTATTTTTAATTGTATGAAATAGGAATATTATTTTTTTATTTACTATTTGTCATTATTTATAAAAATTAAGAACATAATTAATATTGAAAAAATTGAAAAATTGAAAATAAAAATTAATTATAGATACAATAACATATTATATTATAATTTTGTCATAATAAATGTTATTTATTCTTCGTCTGTGGATCGGATAAAATTTGTTCGTGGGCCGCCCATTTGGTGACCCCTGGTCTATACAATAACAAAAGTCTATACTAAAGAAAAGTTATCGACTGGTTTAAGCATGGTGAGACCCCATGTATGTAATATATATTTTATTTTCACATGCATAACAAAGTAATTATTTATACAATATACAATGTTATAAATAATGTACCTATAATGTATTTTTTCTAACGTGGGACAATTACTATGGTTTTTTTTTTTTTTTATGTGAAAATAAGTTTTATCTGATTATATAATTATTACTTGTAAATAAAAAACACGAACAAATATTATAAATTCCATTGTAAAGTTTTTCGAATATTATTTTTATATTTTTCAACAGAAAGTATACTTGTATATATTATATATGTATTTACACACGTTACATGCATATCTAAAATTAGGTACTACTTAATATAATTAAGTCGGACGTTCAAAAAAACATTCTTGAGACTCAAATAAAATGATCGTATAAAACTAAAAGGGTTTAAACAGTGGTTATTTTGAATAACTAAAAGATAAAAAACTAAATAAATATTATTTTTATGTTTAGTCGTTGGACAACCGTGATCGAATTTCAGTCATTATACTGAATGCATCTCAAAGAAGCCATATACACGCGAGGTAACACCTTGCAGGGACGTTCGTCGGTTATCGAATAACACAATCAAACTGCACGTAATACATTTCAATACATACGTAACATATGAAGCACGATGATGAGTTGATTATTATTATTTGAGCTCTTTACAATATTCCAATGATAATAATAATAGTTTGTCAAAAATTTTCAGTATAAAAATAACTACTCGAAGTGCTTATCCCCCTGAACGACCAACGTTGTGAGTCTCAACGGTGAAGAATCATTGACTGAAAAAGAATAATTAATAAAAACGTGTTTGTTGTAGTGGCAACAACATCGAAATCGGTGAGTATTATATGTACCTATAGAGTTAGTTTTATAGATTTCATTCACATTAATTATCGTACTTTATCTAGTATTAAAACTACTATTTTTTTTTATAACCAAACAACTAAGCAATAAAAATATTACATTCGCATTGGCGTTAATTGAGGATCCTAGTCCCTCAAAAACTCGTCTATGCTCCAATATAAATATTTTTGATGTAAATGATTGGAACCCAAGTTTACTTAAATTGTTAATATAATACCTAGCACTGCGCTTGTCGTAAACGTTTATGATAATAATTCGACGTTACTTTACATTTATTATTGAACATATATATATTTTAGAAATAGTTATAATAATGGTATTACTAAAGTAGTCTTTGTATTATTTATAGTATTATCAGCGGTTATATTTGTCTAGTTTATGTAGAACCCGGGCGTCGATGCGATACCATCTCTAACTCGTTTGACTAATTATTTTAATTACCATGAACCCTAACTCATATGATAATAATATACGATGTATATACTGTAGTCACACGCTCGCAAACGTTCGTCAGCTGCAACAGCCGTTCGTAATAAAAAATTTGATATGATGTATTATTACAACTCTCGAAACACACGCAGAGTGGTCGTCAAATATTATACTGCACACACTGTAGTGAGACAAGCGCTTTCGATCGTGCAGGAAAAGATATTTTATTGGAGCGTAAGAAAGAGACGAATTTTTTGCCTTCCTTAAAATATGCTCGTGCGACCACCGGAGAGATCGTCATCGTCACTGTCACACACGTGTACCACATATGTCAGCGGGAGGGCTGTACGGGTCTGTTTTTTTGCTCTTGTTTTTTTATTGTGATGGCATTTTTTTCAGACAATTAATCGTCATTACTCACATGCACACCGAGAAAACACACGAGATTTAGTGATATTCTCAGTCTATGTTATATTGTATATGTATTTGTATAGTGATTTTTTTTTAAGCATTCTCGCTTCATGGTTCTATAATAATATATTTATTCTCCGAATTCTGATTTTTGAATTTTTTAGATCACCTAAAGATCGTATTTTTAATAATATTGCCTATACTATTTCAGATTTATCTTAATATGGTAATAAAACTCAACATATCATTAAATTAGCAGCAGCAAATATTTTTTTAAATGCCAATACATTGAATTTAAGGTACAAAAGATAATATTGAATATTTAAGTATTGATATTACAAAAAAGTATGAATTTAGAACCTGTAACTATAAATAAAATATATGTTAATCACTATTAATAATAAGTCAATTTAATTATCTTAAAATTACCTATGTTTTATTGAAAACTATTAACCATTGGTTCCAGATATATATAATATTAAATATGCCTAATTATAATTTTAATTAATTTAAATTTTTAATAGATTAATTTGAATATTACACGATGTAATTTTTATTTCAATATATTAAATAAATCTGATTAAAAACTCGCAAAAAAAGGTTTTTTTTATAAAAATCATTCTTTATTAGCCATATACATAAAAAAATTGTCTTTGAGGAGCACACACTTAAAAATTCAAAAAATAATTTTGAAAAGTAACGCTTATAATTATCAAATTGTAAAAACGGGGTGAGCTATAAAAAATCACATTGTATATAGTTCGTCAACCAGTAGAATTATTACGATAGTGTTTCCGATTGTCCACAGAGTGGATTCGAACACCTCTATTTTTAGAGTGATCACACGAGAACGAAACTGAGCCGAGTGACTTTCAACGCGAGCTTTGCGCGTGCATCACCGTTTCTACCTATATACTATATTGTTGGCTATCTTCCACAGAAAATCGCTGCAACAGAGAACGCATGTGACGCGTTCCAAAATTGGACTACGTACACGTATATGCCGCGCGTTCGCATATGTATAATATTATGTGCTTAGGATAATCAATATCTCATATCTGTACACACTAAACTAGGTCAACATTTACAAGTTCGTACAGCAATCTTTAACAACGACAAAATTGTTTATCACGTTGCGTCTATGTAACATATGCATCCTTCCTTTAAGGGTGCATTAACCATAGTTTAGAACAGGGATTGGCAAAATTTTTGGTGTCAAGAGTAAAAAATAAAATAAAAAAAAATGTTCACGGATCATACACCTTATTTTATTTACATTTTACAGTTTAATTTAATTTATTTAAGTTTCATCATCATTTAGTACCTATATGAATTTAATATGGTATATATTAACAAAGTTAGGTTATCAACTAACATAATATGATATTTCATATTTTTATACCAATTATAAATTGTAATTGCGCGAGCCATAGGTTGCCGACCCTAACGTCGATTTAGGTTCAAGAAGAAAAGAAAGGAAAGAAGTTCAAAAGTTGCAAGTGCATGTAAAATGTAGCTATGTAGTAAATTTTTAATATTTACCAAACCTAAACTTACAATAATATAACGAGAAGTAAATTTACTCATTAAACTTAAAAACAACTAGAACTAGCTATACTCTCTTTTAGATGGTTTTTAGATTTTGAGAGAAGCGATTTTACAATGATATGTACTACTTTTTTGTCTTCAAAAAAATGCTTAGGTTTTAATTTGAGGATTCTAGAATAGAAAATTTGATTTATTTTGTAGTTTGGAGAAATCGAAATTTAAAACTACAGTATTTTTCAAAATAATCGGAAAAAATAAACAAAAATAAAGGAAAAATAGAAATTTTATGTAAATCAAATTTTTTACAAAATTGATTTTATTTTTTTTTTATGTATCTCAAAAATCAATAATTGTAGATTTTGAAATTTTCATAAAAATGTTTTATAATTATATTTTTCATACATAGTAAAATTTAAAAAATATTTCGATTCTTTTTGGATTACTTATGAATATTTCAAAATTAAAATTTTTTTTTTATAAATGTTAATAAAAAAAAAATATATGCTAGTTAAAAATATTTGAAAATTTCATACAAGATTCCACATATTAAGTTTTTCATACAAATATCTAAAAATGTTTAAAGTAAGTACATAAGCTCAATTTATCTTGATTATAAGTATTTGAAGTTAAAATTTTGACATTTCTCAAATTCACGAAAATTTGTAAATCCTTTAGTATTTTAAAATTTTTAAAATGTGAAATTTTTATAGTTAAGACTTCAAAATGTAAAACGAAGTTTTCCATGAGTCATTAGTGATTTATATTAAAACTAAAAATATATAAACATAATTTTTAGACATTTTAAGTTCAAATTTGGACGAAATTACATATTATTTAAATTATGAATTATGACAAGGGCATATTTAAGGGGAGGCTCATGGGGCCTGTGCCCCCTTCCCCATTCACCGTATTTGATCACTTTTTTTTCATTATTGAGATTATTAGTCTCTTGGGAAACTGGCAGCCTTTTTTATCTGATAACCTTTTTTTTGTTTTCTATGATTCTAGCCCACTTGATTTTTTTCTTTTTGGCAGTATATTTGGTAAAATTTTAAGCAGTGTGTGTCCTCTCCTCCTCTCTAAAAACAATTCTAGATATGCCCCTGAATCACAATATTCATTAATTTGTTATAGTTTAAAAAAGTTATTGGTGGGGACATAAAACATTTACGTATATATTATTATATTTTATACACATAATCAGAGGCGCCGAGTCATATAAATTTAAGTGAAGCAAAACCAAAATATTTATACACCTCCACTACTGAGAATGTTATCTACCTCTAATAATTAATAATTTAAGTTATTTATTTAATTATTTAGTGTAGGTATTATATAATGAAAAAACAAAAACATATATACAAATAAAACCACCCACTATTTTTTTTATATGAAGTGATCGCTTCAGTTCATATATAGGTTTGGTGCCACTGCCATAACGATATTTTTTAACGCAATATTTTTGTCAAAAATTATTTCAACTTACAGTATTACTAATATTAAAATAAATTATTTTTTCTGGTAACAATTTAAAAAAAAATAACATAAAATATACTTAGTAATGGTTAATAAACTGTATAGAATCACTTTTCGTAAACATTGATATATCATTTAATTTAAATTTAACATATCCATTAAAATGAATCCCTCAAGATCTATCGTACAGCAGAGCGATGCCCACTTGCTCAACTTTTTTATAATAGTTGGTACACATTTGTCTAATACGGCGGGTAGATGTGTCGTTTAAATCTATTTCATGATTTTGAAAATAAACTAAATATTTAAACAGTAGAATTATTTTTTAATGTTGATATCTATAAATATATCCACAATTCAAAAATATAGTTTAATTTATTAATAAGCATTTCAAGCTTATATTAGCAGAATAAAATGGTAAAGAAAAATTGTGATTTAAATTACCAACTATACCTATTAATATAGTTATGTCCATTTCACTTAAGAAAGTAACAACTGTTACAGTTGTAAGAACTTTAAACGTTTATTATTAAAAAAAAGAAAAAAATTATGTGCAATATTCACGATATTTTTACATATTTTTTTTAAGTGTTCTACTCCTGATCACTGTATAAAAATATCTAAAAAACCACTAAGAAATTATATTTTTATGTAAAATTGTAGTGGTATACTAATATTACTAATACATGAATAATTTTACAAGTATACTTCAAGCCGTATAAAAACAATTTTTTCAAAATAAAAAAATCACGACCCTGCAGTATTACATATGTAATATGATGGAAGCACTATTTCTGTCTATAAATCTTTTTAAATAATACCTGCCGGCCTTGTGTAGTTATAACAAATACGTGTGTTTCTTGCGTTTGCGCCATGCCATAGCGGTCTTACGACACGCATAAATACGCATATATCTATGCGCACATAATATCATAATAATATAAATCGTATTTCCTGTACAGTATATATATATGATATAAATTATACATAAAACAATTTGTACCCGCACATAAAGTGATACAAGCGATTAATAAATTTTAGAGAATACGCGTAATTTCGAATAGGTAAACGTTCTTGTATGAGATAAAGATGATCAGCGGAATAGGTATGATACTCAGGCTTGTAAATGTTTCCCCTTCCTCGTTATCCGATCACATCATGATTATTGTTTTCTGAAAACTCACACCAGCGCTTATAACATTTAAAATGAGAGGATGCGACCAGAGAGAATAAAATTATTATTAATATAAGGTCGAAATATACTATTATAAAAATTAGCGACGGTCGCGATTGTTGTCTCGATTCTCGAGGGAATTACGGGAGCCACACTGCAACGTCGTGCGCATATGGCTCGGAAATAATTGTAATAATAATTATCATTCAATTGGCAACGGTACTTTTTTAACTAGAGGGCACCCGCTCCTCTCAACGAAATGTCGCCTTTTAAGTATATTGTACAACATATATATTATATAGGCTAATTTAAAACTGTCGTGACCTCAAGCACTGGAAATATCACGATCAATCCGTTTTCTACATATTAAATCACACTATATATTGTATGGCGATAAATACAGAGTGGTTCGAGGTTTTTATTCATGAAACAGACAGTATCTTAAAAAATTTAAGGAATTAAATGTGTAAAAGTCCGCCAACAAAATATTTATTTAGTAACAATTATTGGCAGAATAAATCATATAAAAATAATATATAATATATTATTCACGTGCTTATAATTCTTTCATAAATAAATACATGATACAAAGTATCCTGTATATTAATTTGTAGCTATTTTTTCGTGTTGCTTTGTGTTATATGACTGTATAACTTTTGAATCTATTATCAACATAAAAGTCAGATAAAAATTATTTATAACAATTTGTCTTCTGTAAGTCAAATTTAGATTAATGGAGTAAATTTATTGGTAAAAGTGAGTATACGATTAGAAACAATAATTATATACACTAATAAAGTTATGAATAATAATAATAATAATAACACCACACACAAAGTATGTAAATATATTAAAAATACGATTTTATATATAAAGTAAGCATTTTTTAACAAAATAATTTCATGGTTTTCGAACTCAATTATTATCGTAATATTATATAAAACTTGTGTATATATATATTAATATGACATCATTAATAATGGCTCATTATATTATTATGTCATGTATCTAGGGTAGTATTATAGTATTTAATTATTGTTGGAAAGTGAGAAAATAAAAGCGAAAGCCATTTTTGAGTGATGAGATTGTTTTCAAGTGAATACGCGGTGTGTGCAACGACGATAAGCGTTGCACATGCATATTGTATATTATAATACTCGTATAAATATATATATTATATACGAGTATATATGATGTATACGAGTATCATTATCATTATTATTATTATTATTATTATTATTATTATATAACGGCGAAATAACTAGTTAAGTTTTATGAGAAGTTGCCCTTGAACGATAATCCGTTGATTCTTACGCTAATATTGCAAACATTACACATTATACAGTATGATCATGGATCGATAACTATTCAATATATTACGACATTTTTCAAAAAAAAAAAGCAAATCTTGTGTTCGAGTGTATGTACATATGTTTTTATTACCTTAAACGTTTATATTTTTACCGTTTCCGTTTAACCTTAAATGTATTCGTTGCGTACATACAATAATAAGTATATGTACGTATACACTTCAAACGATAAAACTAGCAAGCACGTATACGGTATACCTTATATAATATTTTATGTTTTCTCGATAAATAATAATATCAAAGTTCTTTTATGTGGTACTCTGTTTGATTTTTGACGAAAAATCGAAAATGGTTATGTAATATGATTGATAATATATGGGATAGTCATAATTCGTATAACATATTTTTATATTCAACAGGTAGGTACGTATTCAATTAATTATTAAAGGTACTCTGCACTTGTGGTTTTGGAGTAGTGGAGAGAGTTTCTGATCAAAAGTAAATAAAGATACGTTTCTTTAGATAAACTTGTATAAATTCAGATCGTTTACCACAGAGTAACGAGAGATTTGAACTTTTAACTCTGTTGAAAAATACCCTTTTTGTATACGGTTGCGTGTGGACTGTATACGACTATCGCAGAAACAAGGTCTTTATTATATACTTCTTCAATGCATAAAAGATACTTTGAAGCTATATGAAGACTCGTTTTTATTATATTTCAAAAGTTTATAACTCATTTGCGCACAAAACTGTAATCAATGAAAACCAGTTTAAGGTTAAAATTGTAGGTGCACAGGGTGTACTACTAAGATGATAATATAGATTGTTATCATATTTTAGACTAGTATCATACGTAATAATATTTATATTCATGTACTTTTTAATCGGTTATCTCCTCTCAATACCTAATTTGTAGTGTGATTACTCAAGGTACATGAGTTGAGTGGACAGGCTTTAATCTTTATAACTATATTCCTGCTATATTTCTAGTATTACATTTTTTTAATAAAAATTTTCGCTAATAATTAATAAACCTTATAGTAATTTTGACTCAGATCACCTATAAATTTTGGTTTAGCTACAAATTATAACGTAATAAAATTGTACGCTATCTGTTTAAAGAAAATACGTTGATTAATATTGAATGATTTTAAATTTTACAAGTATCATTAAAAAAGTAGAACTATTAATTTTTTTATTGTAATAAATTGCTGGAGTTCTGCCATTAGGCGACTTCTCCATCCATGTCTCTTGAATCTTTTCCTTATGATATCACATTTATTTATTTTATATATTATATTTTGTAAAGATTGTAAATTTTTATATCTTAAATAAATAAATAAGTAATACATTGTGTAATTCCAGTTTAATTGTAAGCAATAACTATCAAATTATCAACAAATTTAATTATTTGGAGCAGAACCATGATCGGCGTTCAGATCATGCTAAAATATAAACAGAACTTGTATGGAGCTCTTTCAAAAGAAAAACGGAGAATAATCAGTTCAAATATCTAAACAGATTAATACGCCAAAAGTTAAAAAAATGTATTAATCCCTCTAGTCTATGGCATTAGAATATAATTAAACAAAAAGTCTTAAGCTTTATAAAAAGTAAAGAGAAACGTGATACAAGTAAAATAATTTTTTACCATTGGTATTATTATTAACTTGAAAATTTGGAATTATTCAGGTTATGTTTACCAAATATTATCTAGTTAAACTTCTTTAAAAAAAGGTTACATTTGTTCGTAAATTGAGCGCAAATGAGTTTTAGCCGTTAAAATTCAAATTTCAGTTATATTATATATAACAGTTTAATTGTTGTTTCATCAAGGATAGCCATCACAAACTAAGAAAATAAAATCGTATCTATAGTGCATTTATATTTGATGTATTATATGTAGAATAAATGTATCATTACATATTTTTGAACAAAAAATAAGCGTTAGTGCACTAGGGATGGGGTACATCTATTCTCCAATTTTATGTATTTATATAAATACTGTAAACAAATTATAGTTTCGTTTTTCAGTGTACTTGAAGCACGTTTAATAATTCAAATTTTTACAATGGTATTCACGCGATGACTATAATATAATATAATACAATAATATTGTTATTGTCCTCTATTCAACACACCAAGAAACATCCTCAATCATCCTATAACAATGGAGGAAGCACCAGGAGAACACAGCTCAAACTTGATCTACAACTTCTTCAAAACCATTGGTATCGACAAAAAAATTTAATTTTAAGCTAAGACCATATAAAAAAAAAAAAAAATAAAAAAAATGTAAATATCTAATACTGTAAATACTACATATCCTACTTATATAAATTAATAATGTAAATCTAACCACAGGCTAATGACTTAGTTGTTGAAGACTCTATCCTAAATAAGAAAAAAATAATAATATATTAATATTATGTAAATAGTTATAATTATTTTAATTCATACTTTATCACAAATATAATGAAATCGTATTATAATATGTCATCGTAGTCGTCATCAAGTTTCACCCTTTTTCATGTAATAATAAGACAGGCAAAATATATTTTCTCACGATTCGCCATTATTGCTCCGCAACGGATACAAACGCGTATATGCAACATAAATAATATATAGTTCTATAACACAATAAATCCGGCACGTCCACAACGACCGAACGGAATCGTATACATATTTAAATATTATTTAAATTTGACGACGGTGAGTAAAAAAAACAGCCGTCGGATGGGTGTTAAAACTTAAAAGGCACCATCATATAAGTACCACACCTTTTTTACCATCTAATCCTTCTCGTTTTTTTACCTTTATTACGCTGCGAGCGGTGTTTGCAATATATATAAATTTGTTACCTCGAATGTGTGTGACGATGACGCTAGAAGGTTCTCAGTTCCCACATGTGTTCATACCAACTATGGAAGTACAAAGGCGACGCCACACGCGTATAATATGTAAAATAGTATACCTTTTATGATATGTATATGTATTTAACTAATGTGTGAAAACGACGTCTTTTTAATAGAATTTTCTTTATTATATCGCCACTCGATAGATGTATATAGATATTCGTATATTCGTATATAATTATAATTTATTATATTATATTATTGCGGGACGTGGGACGCGATGCACTCATAGCATAGGAAAAGATTTTCCTTTTTTTTTGCCGGAAGGTTAGAATAATCTTACAAAAGTGCTTCTATACTTTCCCCCTCATACATACATGAAAAATAATTCAAATTAAATAATATTTATTACAATTTCTACATACACAGAATTCAAATAATAGTTTTATTTTAAGATAATGCATCTATTTTTATGAGAGAACCGTAGTTGGTTCAGGAATTTTCACCAAAACATATTTTTAGATTTTATTAATACAACAAAAAACTTTAAAATTTCAATAAATAAATAAAATACTATTGAATTTACTAAACGGACATAGGTTACAGTCGAATCGTTATTTAAAATAAACATAACAAAAACTAAAACGTGTTGGTAATTACTCGACGGACATTACAATTTACGATAATGCAATAAGAATTTCAGGAAAAAATAATTTGTGAAATTACAAGATTTTTTTAATAGTTGTTAAATAAATATTTTATACTTTGAATGATGTTCAATAATTTTTTTTGCACGAATAGTCAATGTTTTTGGGGAGACTAAGCACTCCAAGCATCCCACTTTTCAATCTCCGTCCCTAATTCATGGTCAATGTATTATATAGCTGCAGGTACCAATATAAATGCAAATATCTCGTCCTAGGTACATTTTCAGTTGTGGCTTATGTGTTTGCAGTGTATCTGTGAATTTACTAGAAATATTAATATTATTGTGTGTGCATTTTTTTTTCTACTATATCTATTAAAATTAAACATAATATTGTTAACCAACCTAAGTTATAAAAAGTACAAAAAGTATAGCGTTATTATCCTAAAATACATAGTTTATAGATACAATAACGATCATTATTATTACATGATAAGATTCCTTATTGTTCAAAATATCAGTATATCATAATGTAATTATAAGTCAGAACTATCTTCTAAATTCATCTAACCCTTTCGAAATCACTTGAAATGACCTTAAATATTATAAAATCAAAATAGTGATATGGATGATAAATGCAATGACAGATAAAAAACTTAATGATGTTAAGATTTATGAGGATACTGAAGTCATTTTGGCACCATCATAGCTGTGTCTACGTATAAAGATAAATTGGGAAAATATTATTGCAGACCTCCGAGTACTAGACGTTTTCATAATTATTTGTATAAGTTATAATATATGAGGTGGTATATACGAGTATCGGACTATGCATTTAGACATGCGTTAGTCGTACTCAACTGTCGATAAACAAATATAAAAACCGTTCACTATCTTTCGTAATAACGAGAGCATTTATTTTGTATTTTCAAATGTTACTATCTTATATTAGATACTCGTGAATTTACTCGTTTATATAAATTACAATCTACAAAATACTACAACGAACGATCGAGTATTTTTTTATGTTTAATAACATACTAATAAATACATGTATATATTATACATAATATTATATCATATTTATACATAATATGTGTTAGATTGTAGACTGTCTATTGAAATAAAAAAAAAAACAGTTACCTCTTCCTTCACGCGATCACTAGTTTCTCAATTATTTTAGTAAGTCTACGTTATATTTATCGCGTCAACTATATCTAAATATTATATATTAAGATGTTTTAGAACATAATTATTTTTTCCTATCACAGGTAATAATATAAGCTTTATAGGTACATAAAATTGTTTAAACTTTAAATACATTGTATAACATTAAGATAATATATAAGCAAATTATTTTTTAGTTGAAATGGTCCCGTTAAATATTTTTGCTACCTGCACAAAATGATTCATTATATAATTTATTTTTCAAACTATTATATGCGATCATTTGATGAAGGATTTTATACATTATATACATAGTGTATATACAGGCTGCATAATATAGTGTATATTATATAGTATATATGTATATACGCGCAATTCACATTTCAATATTCGTTTTATTTAAATTATTCATTTGGCGTATATTATATTATACTCGTATATTTACGTGCATAATAATATGCGCGCACCGCGCGCCACACCGTTTAAGTTTACAATATTATAATATGACTTTGTGCACGACCATGACTCATATATTATTACTATATTTACGGTACGTATAACATTATTGTTATTATTATAACTGTATGAATGAATATCACATATATGTGTTTTTTTTTTTTTTTTTTGAAAGGTTAGTAAAAATTCTACAAGAAACCTAAAAGTTTTGCATATAGTATAAATTGAACAAAATCTGTACTTTGTAGTAGCACGGAGATACACGATTATTTGCAATGACAAATATATGATTATTTACTTATTCATCGGCGGACGCTGTATTATATATTTATTCTGTCAATTTTTCAAACAACCCGGTGAGTTTCGATTTACTTCCATCATTTTTTTTTACTTTCCATTTCCTTATGTTAACGACTTCCGGACGATAACGACAACAGCATTTATAATAAACACCATCGTCGTTATTTCAGATGCGCGATAATTCCAGGAAAGCTTCTATACCATTTGTAAAAATCTCCCCTGTTTCGCGTATATGTATATAATATATAGAGCGCAGACCATTCACGTGCGTCTCCACCGGAGATGATCTATATAAGATTTTCAGGCTGTATAGGATGTGGGATTGCGTGGGAGAGATGATCTAAAATACGGATCGTCCGTTATACGACAATTTATTAGACTAGAATAAAAAAAATCACCCTCGAAATAAAATATGTATGCGTGCAAATATATTATATGTATAAGGGTTCTAGAAAAATGAACACTACCATCGGCATCCCTTGCCCGTTTATTGTTCATTGTGTCGACGGCAGCAGCCTTAAGCGTTATTAATCTGTTGAAATGACGTCTCGAAGATTTTTGCATGACGAAAATATCATAACGCGTATTCATTTCTGGGCGATGAAATGCGCTATAAAAATATATATATTATCGGTGGCGGCTATGGGACCTGCAGTAGCCGAAATTTATATTTTAGCACATTTGCACCCTAATGCGATCCAAAACATTACGACCATAATGTAGATTTGTAGTCTCTATGTTATATTATTATACTCATGCGCCAGCGCACGTACACACACACACATGCGTATATATGTATGTGTATTGCGTATAATATATATTTTCTGTCGTCTTGTTCGGCGGTGGTCCCAGCGCGCGCGTACGACATTCCCCTATCAAGACCTCACCCCTACTAGAAAATTGATATAACCTTTCTTTTATAATTCACAAATATTATAATACGGGTATATCGTACGACGGAAACCAGGAAAAATTCAGCTTGTGAGATTACGACGACTACGACTGCGAAATTATTCATTATAATTTGGATTTTAATATTGCGTTATTATTATGCATGAAATGAGTGACGACGTCTACTTTGTCGTCTATTCACGGCGTCTTCGGGTTCAAGTCATAGAAATTTACTTTGGTAGTATTACTTTTTTTTTCTGAATCTTATTGCGACATTGTTGTTTTGGAAAAAAAAATTGCTTATAGTTTTCACTTTTCAAATAACTTGAATAATTTAAAATACCATTAAACGTATGTTTATTTTAGTTGTAGATGTAAAAAATCATTAAATGGTTCAGTAAAGAATAAAGGCTGAGTAAGATAAATTGTATTTTAATTTCGTAATGTGGAAATTTTGTCTGACGATCTAAGTAAAACATTATTATTAAAATCTATTAAGTCTTACGTCAATGTATCGATTCCTATTCAATTGAAAACCTCAGTTCGGTTATAATTTCTGCAGAACGACTAAATAATGTTTGTTCGTCATTGTAGGTACCTGTATCGATTACTACATATATTACGTTATAAATCCCGATTGGGTGTATGTGTTTTATACACAAAGTTCTTCGAAAATAAAACGCATGCGGTTATCGTTTTTCAACGATTCACATTATTTTACGACTGATTATTGTAACGTAATTACACTTATTAAAGTTATATACATAATACAATACATGTACACAAGTGTGTATCATTTTCCGATTTTCACCACAATACGATGTTGAATAATCTATAAGTTACATTATAATTAGATACCTATGTAAACGCAGAAAGCAAAAAAGACTTCAGATGTATGTAATAATAATAATAATAATAGCAGTAATATAAAACATAATACAGCCGACATGATATAACAATAGGTCTCTCGTGGGTACGCCGAATATTGCGCTCGGGCACTCGGGCACCTGCATCGTACGGTGCACATAATATATAAATAAATATAATAAAATATTATACTTGGGACTAGACACTTTAGAGCGGCGCGCGCCACTGTGTAATATGTATAAATATTGTACACAATACCCTTCTATACAACTATACCTACGTATAATACGCGCGTAATAATAACAATAATAAAAAACGTACCTAACACTACAACACTGTATAATGATACAGCTATAAAGATATTAGTTTTGTACACATAATGTAATATTAATATTAATAATGAAAAAACGCGCGACGGCACGCATACTCACGCAGGAAGCGGAGACGGGACAACCTAGCGAGCAGAGGTCAAGGATGTTTCGAAAAACAGTTAAAATGTCAAAGTTTCCCCGTTGTGCTGTACATATATAATATATATAAAATATATGTAAAATACAATAACTACATAATACACACATAATATAACTACTGTAAGATGTTATGTAGAGCGTGTGTGTGATAAGTGAGTAGGCACTAGGCAATGACACACAATATGCGTATATTATATAATATAACATATACACACAATTATGGGGTAAATGCAAAAAAATATATGATGA
The DNA here is from genome assembly GCF_002803265.2 of Melanaphis sacchari. NCBI lineage: Eukaryota > Metazoa > Arthropoda > Insecta > Hemiptera > Aphididae > Melanaphis > Melanaphis sacchari. Next base: position 226,768 of record NW_020271193.1, read on the forward strand.
TGATTACAAGTAGAAGAAATTCGTAAAAAGTACGTATCTCTCGGCCTCAGGCATACATTAGTCGGTCTAAAAAACGCACACACTCTTCGTGTATAATACGAGTATATGTATTGTTGTTGTTGATAGTATATAATAAACATTTCAGTTAAACTAATATGTAGCGCACTAACACGTGTTATAAGTGCACAATATTATAGCGATAAAGACGCTTATATCACATGTATAACCTACAATTGTTAACTCAACGAGGAGTTGAGTTTATAGTAGACCAAAGAAAAGATCAAGTTTTTATAGGTACGTACACGCCACACACTCATAATAAGGTATATATAATAGACGCGCGTGTGGGGAAATTTTGACGAAGAATGAGAACGATACATATAATAATAAAGAATTTGTCGGTTCAGGGTGAAGAAGTGTGATTTCCTGCAAAGGACGATGAAACACCGGCGGCGATAATTGTGAAGAGACGTCGAATTATAGGTTACAACGAAGATCTGTATCACATATATACATCTGCGATGACTGTTATTATTATTGTTGTTTCGTTGATGTCAGGTGTAAGTAAAATATAGCAAAATAAATTATATAACATAATCATACGTTTTGCGGAGTCGTATATGCAATCAGCACAGCGTAAATTGAACACTTTTCAATTATACACCAGCAATATTTTGGTTGTGTGCAAGCGGGTTGTGAATAAACTACGAGGATCATCGGCTTTGAATCCAAAATTATTTATTTCAACTAAAGACAATCAACACCCAATCAGGATAATTTAAAATTCAAAATTTGTAACTTAAATATCACTCTCCGAGAATAGATATTTTTATACAATCGAAGGCTTTAGTGCAGATTGGTAAACTAACGACTTAATATACCACTGTTCAGAACTCAGGGGTAATACAAATAATTGCTTATAACATCACAAATCTAGTCTAGTTTTGAATATTTATATGTAATATTAAATATATATTTTACATTTTTAAACGTTCTTGTGCCCGTTAATAGATTTTTAATGAGGAGATGAATTAAAATTAAAAAAGTTTAAATCCGTGATTTTTAATCTTTTTTTTCTTTATTATTATATACATAATCTGTTCCTCATGGGTACAATGAGAGTATTAACTAAAATAATATAATACATAAAAAAGGTTGATAAAAGCAGTCACCCAGTGATGACACTTAAATTTTTTTTTAATCTTAAGTTTATATAATTACATGATTATTACAAAAAATAAAATCTGGAATCTGTTTTTATGTTTTTTTTTTTAAATTATGTAATTTACACAGTATATGTATTATATTTATATTGTATATTTCAATATTTATGATACCTGTGTAATATGTAACTTCCAATTTAAACTTTGCCTAGAAATTAAACAAGTATAAAAAAATGTTTGCTTAATTAAAAAAAATTGTCGTGTATAAGTCTAAAGGAATCCTTAGTTTGAAGTGAAGGGGACTCTACTCATGTTGAATATAGTGCGATACACAGTATATTATAATATATATATACACTAGAAGTGTACGTGTGCATTTTTTTTAACTATATACGCCTTTTAGTTCTTAGTATTACTATTACATTAACAATAATAATGGGTATATTATAACTAATCGGGAAATTCTCATATTATGTGTACTTCGACGGTTTTTTCTGCATTTTGTTGTTACAGTCAGCCCCGCAGGCTCGAATTAACGTTTTTTTTTCAAATGCAAAACGCCTATATCGACATATACATATATTATACGATTAGGTAGGTACCAGCTATCCTTAATAATAAAGCCCTGCCACAAGGCGTTACCGGCTCGGTGGGTTATAATAATATATAATATTATATAGACGGCAATAAATTGCAGACCCGCCAATAACAATATTTTATTATATCGGATATACGTACATATAAACACAAACACACATATAATAATAATAATAATAATAATCACCTTTTCAATTATATTATTATCGACTCGTCCGCAAGTTACTATTATCACAGTACAGTCGCTATTATTGCAGTGTATACGTACGTATATTACCTTATTATGTGTATGCTAATACTATCGTACATAATATACGATCAATGTCAGTGTGTGTGTGTATGTGTGGACTATAGAAGAGGAGGTACTCGCATGCATAATAATGCACGTAGGTTACACCTTTGCACCTACCCCTGGGAACAAAACAATACGATGGGTTTGAAGACGAAATCGTTGACAGTATACATATTATACTATATGCTTTTATAATATATCTACCCGCGTGTCCAATTTTGGGACGCGTTTTATCTCGTTTAGTCGTCGTTTTGTATTATAGGGGTGGTGTGTGTGACTTGATGTCATGAAATATGCAAATCGGCCTCAGCACTCGCACCTTTTTTATTTAAAAAAAACGACCTTGTAAAAAACATTCAAGACACTCGGGCGTTGGCACAGCGATAATAGCAGAGAACGTACACACACGCAGACCCGAACGATCCTCCGTGGTTAAAAGGGTTGAAAATACCCAACTCCACCACTACGCCTGGGAATCTATTATATATATTTATGTAATATCTTTTGTAAACAAAACCACGCCAATGGTTGTGCGCACCTATACATTATTGTTACGCGTGTACATAGTTTTGAATTTTCACGATTATCGTAATATATTATAATCGTTTTTGACGTATGGACGGGTGTACATAATGCGACAATACTCCGTGGGGAGTCTTTATACATAGCATCGAGAACGCGTATTATTAATATTATATATACAGTGCAGAAATCAATAGGTAATCGGAAGCATGTGTACAGTATTAACATATTATATTATATCATGTGCTTATGCTATACAGTTATACCTAATAATACACGTGATTGTATTTAAAGTGCCTAATTTATAAAGATTATAAAGTATTTCGCTAAGAAAAACTCAAAATGTAAAAGTTTACAAAGATTTACTAAAAAACTTATAGCTTAGAAAAGAAAAATCGATTTTTAAAAACACAATATTTTATTCTGTTAACAGACATGTCAAACAGAAATTATTTTTATAGGAAGGCGGGTATAGAGTAGTATAATATAATTTTAAGTTCTATTTGTATACATTACTGTTGAACATATGTACTTGCATTTAACGAATAATTATTATGATCGCAACATGTATAAGTATAATGTACACAAATTCAATGTTATAATAAAATGTAGGTATATATACTTTAGCGATAGTTAAGTATACGCATACGTCATATTGTCATCGTGCCGCCGAGTAACGACGAATTAAAATTGAATTATTATACTCTATACTCTATACCTACTCTACATTACGGTTTGATGACTATTTAATTTACCGTCATTAGCCAAACTATATAATATAAAGGTATGTAGATATATTTATATGTATAAAAGAATGCCGCTTCGGCGCCAAATTTGAAAAGAATCTATTAACACACTAGTCGTTATAGGGAGCTATGTCATTTCATATCAAATAAATAAATTGTACTGAAAAAATTATCAACGCGTTACTAGAGACCTTAAATTACAAACATTTTTATGTTATAAAGGTTTATAATTTGTTTATAACTATTTTAAATATTTTGAATATTTGTCAATAAATCGCATATAAACTAATATAATATTTGTTTCTTTCTATAGGTTAAAACTGCTTCTAATATCTATATACAATCTACTTAGGTTATTCAAGTATAAAAATATACTACTAAATATAACTCTAAGTAAGTATCTATTCTATATAATTTTTTTTTTAAGACATTGTATTTACACGCTTAAAGCTACTTTTAAATGTTCACACTGTTCACAGTTTGGGTATACTTACATTCGACGATTTTTATCATAAAAACAAAAATGTTCGTTATATTTTCAACGCCAATTTTAGTGCTTATAAATTTATTGATAAGTCTTGAGTAGGCAGGGACGTACACAGTAAAAATTTTTGGGGGGTGTTTTTGAAAATCAGTTAGTGAAAGTAGAACTTTTTTTTAAAATGAATATAGGAAATACACAATAGGTATAATTTTATTTTATTTTTAAATCCTGTTTTAGTATTTTTTTCAAATTAAATTAAAATTTTAATTTGTTAGTATTAAATTTTTATTTTGTTTTAGCCGATTTTTTACAAACATAATGTAATATTATACCTGTTTAAAAGTATAATATAACAATTTACATTAAAATTAAATAAATAAATAACCCTATAAAAAAACAAATATTTCGAGGAGGGGGGGTGTTTGAACACCCAAAACATCCCCCTATGTACGTCCCTGTAAGTAGGTACTACATAGTTATAAGTCCTAAACATACATTTTTTTGTCGTACATCACATCATGGTCTAGATTTTCTAAACATATAACATTATTATGCGTTTTGTCGACGTCTTGTGTATCAAAGCATTGTATTAGACGATATTAGCCACATTATTTTAAATGTACATCGATATGCTGAAGATAATTTTTATATTAATCTCCAAAATAATCGTATACATAAATATAGACGTTTTGTAAAGCGCAAAACTCTTATACTACATAGTACATTATGTATACACTATACATGCGTATTAAATGTATATATTTAAGCACTCGATGGACATCACGACTTGAACGTTTAATGCGTTTTTAACAACTTGCATAGTTATATATATATATATTTGTATATTTGCACGTCATGTACCTACACGTCGAGAAGAAAGAGAGAATGAGAAAGTAAGAAGAAAATAATAAAAAAAAAAATGTGATTTTTGTTGGAAATATGTGCCAAGATCTGTAGTTACAATATAAATACACCTATTAATAGTATTAATTTATGGATGATTAAAAAAACATGCGAACGTCTGTCATTGAGGTCTGTGCGTCTTTCTTCATATTATTCTTGTGTGCCTTTACCTTACTCCCGAAAAATTAGACACACTGTTAAATAAAATAGATATGTATATATACCTAACTATATCTTCAAATTTGTTTTTTTCTTTTCTTTCGTTTTTTTATGCCCTGATGATAACAATACTTATTCAAAAATTCTTATTACTCATTTTATTATCATTACTTTTTTATGTATGTATTCTGTATAGTGTGAAACGATTGTTTTTAAATTTTATTATCAGACTTTCGATATCCACGTAAATTGAAACAATATTAGATCAAGCGTTCCCATTGGCGTAACAAGGGTGGGACAGAAAGCACTTGCCTCCCCCCTTGGGCTTCTAACTAAATTCCATTTCTTATGCCAAAGTGTACATTTTACTAAATGTAAAAAAGCAAAGTAAAAAAGGTCATCAGATAATCTAACCAACCAGCTAAGTGCCCCCCTCTGCGCTTCACACTAAATTTTATTTTTTGCACCAAACATATAAGTTTTACTTCGAAAAAGCAAAAAAAAAGGTTATCAACTGTTTCTTTCCTGATTAAATGATAAGCGTTCCTATATCATAAAAATATTATTCAACGACAAACAAATAACTAGATTACTCGTATTTATTTTTATTTTGTTCTAAGTGTTTGTTGTACAAACAAACAGAGGATTTGTATTCACTGTTTGAATCAAATATCATTTGATTCCCGTTTATTTAATTATGTTTCATTTTCATTACGAACTTAGTAAACAGATTGAATGCATTTTAAGAAGATAATTTTTACATAATATAAACACTGATATTGCTGTTCTAAATAGCGTCTAAATTTTATTTTTAATAATATCTATTGAACAATGAGATTATACAATGGATATAAATTATAATTTAAATTTTTATATTTTTATACATTTATATAATAATCTATAACTAGACTAGACAATTCAAAGAAATAAATCATATCTTTTTATAATTTTTATTAAGTACTTACTAGAAACATGCCATTTAAAGTATTTTATTTTGTTATAAAATATTTGATGTTAAAAATTCGAAATTTTTATTATTTATAATACAAGAAAGTTGGATAAAAATAAATCAAAACTCTTTTACCTTTTAAAAAGCCGTTCCCCTCTTGAAAAAAAAAAAAGTATTTTAAAAATATACTTTTTTTATTCAATCACACTGTTTACATATTTTATTATTGATTTCTTAGATAAAGTATTTCAAATGTTTTCAGAAAGTTTACATTTAAAATATTTTTATACAGCAACATTATCATCTAGATTGTACCAACTTGAATTTAAGTTAATAATATAAATAACTAATAGAGTGTTGTGGTCATTCTTGCGACACTCGTAAAATATAATATAATTTTGTGATTAGCCTGACGCCACTTTATTAGCTACTGATAGCGAGAGCGTTATATACTCCTAAATATATTATTCATGTATAGTCGATATCTACGTGGTAAATCCGGAAAACGTTGACAAGAACCGAAACTTGAATCTAATGATGTATATTATATATACTTACACTCGTATGTAATACTTGAATTGGGTTATATTATCCATTTTTTTTTGTGTCCAAAAAAATATCAGCTTTGACGTTTTATACTAAAATAATATAAAAATATTGTTAAGAATCATAGTAGCAGCTAAGATGGGTTAGGTTATAATATGGAGGTTACCATCTCTAAAAATTCAAACCCTCAATAAAATTTAATTTTTTAATTTTTAACGTAATTTCGCCTGAATACAACAATAATGTTTTCGTTTAATGTTTCGTTGGTTTTTGTTAGTTTAGTTCGGATAATATTATTATTGTTGTTTATTTATTTATATAGATTTAGAGCTAAATAATAAATTGATTGTATTGACTTTACAATGATATGTGTTCTTGTATTTTGTGTGTGTGTGTGTCTATGTACACCACCATACACAGTTAATAAAATTCTTTGGTTTTCCACTTTGAGAGAGATTTTAGGTTACCGGTTAGATATAGTTTATATTATGAACAAGTTAAAATTCTTATTATTTTTTAAAATAATCGGAAAAAATAAATGAAAAATAAGAATTTTTACACAAATTCAGTTTAAAAAAAATTAATTACTTTAGAAACTTGAATTTTTTACCTAGTATTTAAATTATCATTTTTTATACATTGTTTAATTTTTATGTAGACATTTTAAATTTTTAATTTTATTCCCCATAAATAATATCTATCAATATTTATGAATGGGTAAAAAATAATAATACATAGCACACTTTTATCTCATATATGAATTTGAAGTTCAAAATCTTAAAAGTATACAAATGAAATTATTTTTTTTATAGATATTTGTAATTTATATTAATTTGGATGAAATTACGTACTTATATTTAATAATGAACTATAAAATATTAATTATTTCCTTATGACTAAAATAAATTATTAGTGGAGATTTAAAACTTTTATATACATTATGAATTTTTCTATATAAGCAATTATATTTTTAAAATATTATATTACCTAATTAATTTTTAAATAATATTTTGTAATATGTTTTATAGTAAGATATTATTAATTCAAAATATTATTATAATGTTTAAATACTAATAAACAATAATAATAAAATAAATGATTTTAATATGTATTTTACAAATTATAACATATCATAAAATATATTTAGTGATATAGGTTGTAGACGTTTCTGTTCCGAATCGATTTTTGAATACAATGATAAATCATTGAATTCAACACTCATTACAGTGCCCACCTATCTAACTTTTTAATATTATTTACCATTCTATCGCCAAATTATTCATGTAATAATTCTACCATTTAGTAGTCTATAAATTTAGGTTATTAGAATAATATTGATATTGAAGTATTTTCATTGGTTAAAATATGTATATTTATTTTGTACGTACATATGCATGTAAATACATTATGCTATTATTCCTTGTTAAATTGATCTACAAAGTTTTAATATTTCTATCAATTTAAGTAGGTATATAAGCTAATTATTATGTCCCTACTGCTAGACTATAATATCCTATTTTTTTTCCTACAATTAATTTAAATGTTTTGTATAAGGTTTAACATTAAATTTCTAAAAATTGTTATTTATAATTAAATAGCGTATATTCTCTCAGAGCTATTTCTTCAGTGGTGGTTGGGTAGTTTCTAATGTATATAGAATAAATCTATCTGCAGTGTATCAGAGGTGACGCAGCGTTTAACTACATCGTGTTTCATTCTAATGAGTTTGTACTCCGTACACTGCAGTAGTTACCATTATTGATCTACAGTAAAGATATATTGGTTTTAAGTTATAACTTACAATCGATACAAAAATCAAAAATAGCAACCTTATGTATCTATAAGTAATGCATTTTCTGAACGCTATTTCTTTTAATTATGGTTTCATTTGATTTTTAGAAATTTCAGCGGGAAAAATGTAGTCACATCCAACAATTGCTGGAAATATACAATTGTAATGGAATACGAGTTCAAAGTGGTGAGTATACGTGATGTATTCATTAATTGTCACATAAAATGTGTAAAATATGAAAATGTCTGATTTTATTAATTCATGTATATTCATTATTCATATTTAGCATAATTAGGTATATGTGGTCTTCATAATCAACATTTCCAAAAAATTGGAAAAAGAATTGAAAATAAACCGAAAAAATAGTTTTTGAGATCAAACATTGTATATATTTATCTACAACTTTCACACTACAATATAAATTAATATTAATTAAAAATTAAAAAATAAAGTGCTCGAGTTTTTTTTTTTTTTATAGAACATTCGATTTTCTTGTAAGTTACTGTATAGGTTTCACTGAATATATCGGGAAGCAAGCTATAAATGTATTCGATTAAACTTATTTGCGTATTCCGAATCACGCATATTTATTTATGCCGAGGACAAGCTCACGCACGATGATGGTTTTACATATAGTATTATTATAATTATATTATACGCATATGCACACGCACACTACATTTATTTTATGCACGCATATATGTATATAATATTATGATGATAACAATGATGGCTCCCGTCCATCCATTTTTGCAGTTCGTTTATACTATTTGTTTTTCTACCCCGCGTTTCAGGCATTCATTGTTAAGTCATGTTATAGACCAACGTTTCATCGGCGCACCCCTGCATGCAGCCACAGCGGAAAGTCCGTCGTACGACCAATGCATATTTACTTATTTACTGTGTATGTATTATAGTTATACCGTATAAACCTATATAAATATGTGTGTGTGTGTGTGTGTTATATACAGCACGTGCGATTTGCATACAATACGAACGGGACTCGTTGCAGTGTATTGCATAATATCCGCTGCATAACAAAACGCGTGTATCGAATGTACACAGAACGTTTACTATGAGTCTATATGTCGTAATACTGCACATTCAAGTTGTAAAATAAATAAAAAAATACCAATACTTAATAAAAAAAAGTGAGGCACTATGCTCAAGTACATCCGTTTTATTTCTTTAAAATAAATATTGGCGTGCGGATCGCTCTGTATATAAACGCACGCACACATGAAATATACATACACAATATTAGCCGCCATTTTGCACATGTTGTACATGTGATATGTATTATTTATATATGGGTTAGGCATACATGCGTGTGCATATAATTAACCTATATTATACATTATACAGTGTTTGTGCAGTATTACATAAAGACTTCGGCCCAGTAATATCAAGACGGTACGAGTCTGCACTAGGAGCGTCGTCGTATATAGGTATATATACTTCTTAGTACATTTAAAGTTTTACACTGTTGCGGCCTTGTGTTGCATTGTGAACGCAATATTGCAGCGGTACCTTAGGAATGATGTATAATATAAGCACGTTTAAAATATCATTCACGCCAGCGTATTCGTATACTGCTATGTATGCTATACTGCAGGTGTGGGTCAAAATGTTTCATACGCCACGAAGCATCACTCCACAGTCAATCTATATTATATACATATATTGAAAGTATAATGAATAAATATAAATACTGAGATTTAGTAAGTATGAACGCAGAATAGTAGACAGTTTTCAAGAAGATTAGGAAATTCCTGGTGAATGTTGGTTAATCAGGTACCTACGTAGGCAGACAGACCGACACTGGACTAGTTCAATTATGTGTTTCATCTGTACACTGTATAGTTGTAATTTATATATTTTTATAATCGTATTTTATATGTAAACAACAATTTGTAAGTAATAAATAGTTAGATAGCATATCTAATACTTAATATGTAAAGTTTAGCAATTTTATTATAATTCAGTAAAAACAATGAATATTTTTTTTTTTTATCATTATAATGTCTGTATAATTTCTTTTTTAAGTTTAATTTATAATCTGAACATTAAAGTTTTCACTGTCTCTTCAAAGTTCAAATTTGAATGTGTATTTTTAAATTTTAAATTTATTTAAACATTACTATTTCATTGTTTATTGTTAACTAAAAATAAGAATCTCCTAATGAAAATTGGTAGATAGATTTAATCTATGGTAGTATATTTTATCAACGATTTATATTTTTAATGGGATTACTTTGGTTTTTCATTATCACACAACGTTTAGACCATTTACTGTTAAATATATCTTAAGTAGGATTAAACTTACAATAACCTATTGCAATATTAAATCTATCAAACAGAAAAATTTGCTCAGTTATTACATCATAATATTTTATTATTATAGCGTAATATAAGTTATGTTATTATTAATTCTGTCTAATCGTAAATATATTTTTTTCTTATACCTACTAATTTATTTTTAAAAATCGAGAAACTACAGACATACAACGCACGATCTCCTGATATTGACACTGTAGATAAATCATTGAGTTAGTATAAAATAACGATAACGTATAATAGAATATACTAGAAGTACTAAGTAGGTATTATGAGTAGTTCGAGTAGGTATGTAATGATAATAAACATTTTCAAAGACATTAAAAATCTTATGCTTCCCCTCATCTTTCTAAGGGCCCGTCGTTTAGTATCCGATCCACTGAAAAAATATAACTTCTATTATATTCACTATTGTTATATTATCATTGTTGTGCTGCTATGTAATGCATTGATCGAACGTTGTCGCAGTCGGACAAAAAAAATACCGTATATTAGTTGCAGGTACGCGTTTATTAAGGGTTGATAATTGGTATAATCATTTCTACCTGTACAGCAATATTTTATTATTGTTATTATTATTATATAAAAAGGGCGTTTTACGGATTTAACTTACGTCGTCAACAAAAAATGATGTTCGTTTTTTATCGTATTATTATACGTATTTTTTATTATTATTAGCTATTGCGAGATGATATTTTACAAAAATCTTAAACAGTTATCATCATTATTGTCATATATTATAATTGGATTTTCATCTTCGGATAGTTATAGCGTTCCGCAATTCCGTTCGTCTATTGCAGGGAGGTAGGCGGGTTTATATGTGCGCATAATATACCACGGTCATCATTAAAATAATATATTATAATATATTATTATATACGTTTAAAATGCAAGTCATACGAACCACTATAGCAATAACAACGTGAGTGCAATATTATACGTCTCTTTTCTCACAATTAAAACGTACAAATAAGCATTTAATTTAAGTTACGGTGTGGTATTAATCTTACGACGTAGATACTTTTATCTATATGGTTGTGTTTGTAACCAAGAAAATGAAGTTTAGCAGAATACATATTATATTTTATTTTATAATACTGTATAAGCGTTTAAAAAAAAAAATTACTGGAAGTTATTATCGATTATGATTATTATTACCTTGTCTGTCCGTATATAAAAGTTTATTTATAATATACAAATATATAATATACGAGTACATATACAATAACATATTATAATTTTACTGCTGCAAACGCACTAAACATGTAATTAATGGTGCAGCCCTACTATGAAAAACGGCGATAAAGAGTGCAACGCGATAGTCAACTGCATTTTTTGGTATCCAGTAATATATATTCGTACAATTGTGTTACAATAGTCAATACATTATGGATATTACACGATATCCTTATATAATAAACAAGAAAAAAAACGACGGGAAATATAAACAAAATAGATAAACATAATAATAATAATGAAGTAAAAATGATTCATTGTATGAATTTCTCTCTAAATCGTGAATTTTCGAACGAGAGCATTTCTCTGGATTATTTTATTTCACCCGTCGTCGTCTCGAGATTAACGCTGCGTGCAGTAAATCGGCGGCAGACCTCCTGAGCGCATCGAAAATAATTAAACGCTGCACGTCACAAATATAATATACATACCTGTATTATACTTGCCACACTTGTATATAATATGCTAAGTGTATAACGTTTATTATATGTATATATTATATTCGTATAGTTATTTAGTCAAACCTGACTGACTGACTGAGCAGGGAAAGGGTGATGGTGGCAGTGGTGGCGGTAAAATTAAAAATGCGGGTTGGGCCAAGTTCAACAAACTCTGTACCGGTGCCGAGCTGTTATATGTATGTGTGTGTATGTGTGTGTGTGAGTGTATAGTGTATAAGTTGGTCAACCGGTTTTCTCGAAGAAATTCTAATCGAACCGCATCGTCCCAGACCCGCGCGGTGTGCAGCACAATATGTACACGATAGACGAGACTCTATAATAATATTGTACATGTCAAGGAGTAGTAATAATATGTAGAAAAAGACGATGGAGACGCGTATACATAACCCGATATTCGTTTATACATTATAATATGAAAATAACAGTAAGAAAGAAGACAAGATACAGCAGAGTGTATAGTAGTGGTGAAGCGTGTGGACGCTGCAAGTGGAGATAGTAGAGGTTGGGTTGGACTCGTGTGTTGTTAGGACCGGTTCGTTGGAATTTCGACAGCTTTGACCCTCCGGGGGCCCCGAAACCGAACGATATTTATGTATGCCTTACAAACATTAACGAAACGTCGTCGTATAGTCATAGTCGCCCTATCCTCTACATACATCTTCGCTGCTTCAGTCGCCAACTCGTTTAATATTTCTTTCGTCTTTCTCTGCGCCCATGTATTCATTTATACATCGTGCACATTATAGCCCTTGACGGATGCGTTTCTACATATCGTCTCGTTTTTTCGTATAAATAATACATGTGTGTAATACAGCCTGTTCCCGTTCACATAGACGAATTTTTTTTCTCATATCCCTATACATACAAGGTCACTTTTCGATACGAATCTTTACCATCGAAAAAAATATAATAGAAGTTCAGGATTCGTGGTTTGTGAATTTAATGTATTGTTATGATATTTTTTTTCTTATTACTCCATAAAAATAAAAACATAAGATCATTATGACATGTACACATAGTATGCTTTGTACTCTATAGTTGATATATAAAATAATATGAACCTATTTTGCTTGTTTGAGATTTTACTAGTAGTATTTGTATATTTGCTATAGATTTTCCAATCTATAATATACTCGTATATAATTAAGATTTTGACGCCCCTTAAAAAATATACAAACCATGATTGGATCGATTATTAAATGCTTACCTAGCTATTTTGACCGTCCACAGAACTAATAATTAATATACAACTCTTTCAAACAAGAATATGGCATTTTTTTCATAATTTAATTGATTCGACTGAAGATTTATTACTAATCAGTATCAGTTTTCCGTCTATTTTATAAAATAACTTAACCTAGTTACCTGTTTACCACTCTACTTAATATTGTCTAGATAGGTTAGGTTAAATTACATTGCCGTTATATTATTTATGTGCAGAGTGTATTCAAAAATAAATCTTAAATCATAAATTATAATTACAATTTTCTATACTACCGATGTATTTTATGTCTATATTCGTACACCTCTCAGGTCTTTTGGACGTTTTTGTTTTATCAATCGGGTTTCCACTGCAATTTAATATATTGTATCACGCATGAATATAATATATTACAGGCGCGCTCCTATTCTATAACATGATATTATATTATGTTTTACGTGTGTATATTAATTACGTCACGTCATACAGCTGCCGCGCACGTTATGCCGCGACCAAGGTGGCGTCGAGCACGATCATTTGGCGTTTACATATTATAATATACATCACATAATATAACGTGTTATTGATCGCATATAGTTGTGACCGTTATGAGTTTTTACGTTTTTTTTTTTTTATTTTATTTATTTTGAAGTGCATGCACAAAAGGCCTTTTCAACCTTTTGTTTTAATATATATTCGGGAGAGAAAAAATATGTACAAAAGAAAAAATCCCGCCAGTGGCAGAACCCTTGAACCGGTGGTGGGGAAGGGGGTTAGCGTTTGTAAAAACAATACAATACTGTTGTCGCAGCCGAATGTACCTACCGACGATGTGCCCGATATATTATGTACGACGATCTAAGCGTATATTACTATTGTGTCACGTATAATAATTATCTGATCACAGTCCTCGCGTGCACGTCGCACAGCTGCTGCTATTGGGTAAAGAGTCGCAATTTGGGTGGTGATTGCGTTATTGCGATACGATTTTTTTTAGCCATGAATTGAGCGTCGACGGACTGAAAAAAACAAACGAGGCTTACTGATAGGTAGAGGGAAGATAGGGAGGAGAGGGGACGAGGAAAAAAATTCATCGGAAATTAATTCATTCCCGAGATGGATGAAAAAAAAAACGAATTTTAACGAAGTTTTATTCACATCCAAAGGGCGGCTGGGATTTAGCAGCGGCCACGATGTCTAGGAATAATAAAAAAAAAACTATCACGACTTTTGACACTGATGAGGGTGAACGGGTTTTTTTTGTTATTTCGATTTCGATTTCAATTTTTTTCTTCTCGAGGTGTTGGACCATAAAAGCGTCTCCCACTGAGAATGGTTGAAAAAATAATTATAATAAAAAAAAGTCCGAGAAACAATGGAAAAAAATTAATAATACCGAAAATAATAATGCGCGACCCCGACGACGTACCCCCCGTTTTAAACGTCTCTTTGTCGCGTATCGTCGTATAGCCGTCGTCGTCGTCGTCAAAAAAATACTAGGGAAAAAAGGGTTATCGATTTTCGAGCTTAAAAAAAATTCTTTGAGCAGATGTGGATAACGCGCGCATGGGTCACATGATTTGCATATATTCGAGAAGTCGACCGAAGTAAAAAAAAAAAAAATGATGAAAAAAACGTAAAAAAAAACATAAACAGGAAAACAACAAAAGATTAGATCGCGTGCGTGCTGCAGTCGGGTAGACGGACGCGCACACGTCGCATTATATACGCGTCATACGCGCATAGGTTATAATACATATATTATGGTGTATAAACACATTATACATATGACGTGGTAGTGTGGTACCTATATACCCAGTGTCGTGTTTAGATTTTATTTCCTTTAACCGTACAATTTACGCAGCCCTTGAACGCGTATAGCCTACACGTACGTTTTTTCATATAGCTGCATACATGATCGAGCTATACTATAAATTATGTCAGTACTTACATATTTGGGGGCAAAAAGATCAAACAAGTTTTTATTATTTTAAAACTTTTTTTCAAACACGACATCATTCTAATGGTGAATACCTAATCAATCGATAAAAATTAATAATATTAAA
This sequence comes from Melanaphis sacchari, assembly GCF_002803265.2. Lineage (NCBI taxonomy): Eukaryota > Metazoa > Arthropoda > Insecta > Hemiptera > Aphididae > Melanaphis > Melanaphis sacchari. The sequence goes on from NW_020271193.1 coordinate 242,222, forward strand.
AGTATTTTTTTTTAAAATATTTATACAATTTATTATATAATACTTAAAAACATTTGATGGTAACTCAACAAATATTTTTTTCACTTGCTCGAAAATTGGTAATAACTAATAATGCGTTATAACTATGCATAGATTCTCTTTAAGCTATACCCTCAATAGAATGTGCCATATGTGTGTTTGTTTTTTAATATTAGTCTACCAAGAAAACTAATTGTTGTATCAACTACAAAATATATACAATTTATACAAACGTTCGATAAATAAATAATATTTGGTTACACTTTATACTTAAAAGTATATTTTTGGCGTACCTAATAATATTTAATGTTAATATTTATTTTTATATATCATAATAAAATAATATATGCTTGAATTAGTTTTTATATTAAATAAATATGTATAACGTTTTGTATTAATGTGCTTTGTATAATTTACCCACATTTTATTTTTTAGTTTTAAATTTTCATTCAAGCAATTGAAACAGAATCCATGCTTAAATATGTTAGATAATCAATTAATTCCACGCTAATCTGACTGCGGTGGTTTAGCTTAAAACGATAATACTACTGTAATTATAATTTAATTTACAAAAAATAATATATGTATAATATGTAGTTTCTACAAGTTTTTATTGTTTTAAGCTAATAAAGTAATAGGTAAGTAATATATGATCAAATTATTTCCAATCAACGTTTTAATTCATTTACATTCATTTATGGGTGTTTAAAAAAAATTATATTCTGTTAATGTTCTTTGTTACACATAAATGGGTCTCAATTCTCAATTATATTAATAATTTATAATCAAAATTTCATAAGTTGCGTTTTTAATAATGTCATTGAGTTATTTCTTAAATGAATGGTCATATTTATAATTTAATAATTATTTTATTTTATTTATAGTCAGGAACAAAATGGCCTCACGATTCGTATATAGTTTGTAAATCTTCATTATTTCGGTAACAAACCATACAGCAAGTAGCTAGGATGAGCGTATTGGTCTGATAATATTCATTCATTGTGGAAGTAAACCTAACGATAAAGGTAGATGCGTGGCAACTGACGAACACTTTTATTTTTTACCTAATACATAATATTACGTCTTATAATTCTTAAGTCAATATAATGTTATTAGAAAATTACCACCTTTGATCTTGTCGTTCATGATAATTATTTTATAAGTACGAAATATTTTGTTATAAGTTATCTTGTCTTAAATTAACACTAATATAATTTATTGGTAAAGGGCAAATTAATTAATTGTAAATTAAAATTATATGTATTATTTTATTATTATTATTATTATTTTTTTTTTATCTGACATTTTTAACTCTATTATATTACTATATGCTAGTAAAGCTATGGAATTGTTTTGACTAAGTTTTCAAATTTTAGATTGATTAGTAACTTTTGCACGTGTCGGTTTATTTAATAATTGAATTATAATATTATATGTTACGTACCTATTACATTAATATTTCATTGTTTTTCTATTTTAATAAAACGAAGTACCTACTGTAAAGATTAAGTTATACAAAATACAAATGTGTATCGACGATTTTTCGATATTTTAAAAAGTGATGTTACTTATGTTATTATAATATACATTGCACATTTGTATAATATCTTTTTATGAAAAAATAATATAATTATTTCATATTATATTCGGTGATATCGATAGATTTTCTAATCAATATAATTAATTATAATTACTTGTTGGATGATATTTTATCAAAAATGACATTGAACATATCAAGTAAAAATGCGTGTTTACGTATTTCCATTTAAAATTCAAATTTGAATATACATATACTTTAGTTAAATCAGTTAAATGTGAACAATTTATACGTGCAGTAATATTATAAATTATATTATAATATTATGCTAAAACGTTTTAAAACTCAATTTGTAAGAACCGTGAGACGTAATCACTGTAGCCATGTCTCTTGTAGAAGATCTAATAGCGAGTATGTACTTAAGTGGTGTGTACATCATAATTCATAATTAAACTTGCATCAAGAAATTGTCAAAAATCTCTTTTAAAATCTGTACAATAATGTTATTATCAATGTACACTTGTAAAATATAATATTATGTACGCGTGCGAGCATTTATTAAAAATAATATCGTCGATAACGTATCGCAAACTAAGCAGACCTCAATAAAACATATAACATATTATATTAATAATAATAAATGACGTGTGATATTATTGGAGCGTTCTTAGGACAATTTGAAACGAATTCCCACGGTTTATCATCGCCACGCAGTCCTCTACTGATGTGAGTAAAACACTGATAATATGCTACAATTGTATGACGGCAAGACTGTTAGCACAAGCTAGGCGACGAGAAGCTGAGAAAAAAAAATTGAAAATTAGAGTTTTCGTTTTATTGATACTGTTAGATATACACGTGTGTTTGATTAAGGTTGATCCCTGATCCATTATGCGCCCTATATAGTAGCTAGCCCTTTTCTACAATAAATTATTAAAAATTTCTTTTTTCACCTATAGGTACGTACCTACAAGACGAAGATGCAATGATAATTATTAATTCTCTACCATACATTCACATGTTACATTATAGAATTCAGTAGCATTGCTGCACAGCATTGTCCTCGTGCAGTTTTACATTTAAAATGAACCCGACACAACGTCTGCGTGAATAAAAATTGAATTTTTTTGCCGCCCACCTGTTGCAGTAAACAGCTCAATCTTATTTGCAGTAATAATTTATACGCGCTAGCTGTAATTGCATACCAAATCAACAAACTCAGACAGACATTTTGCCGCAAAGAGATTCTCTCCACGAAATATCAATAATATCAATAATTTATTTATCATTAAAATATCAAATATTAATATACAAAAAATACAAAAATAATGTAATTTTTTCAAACCTCACCCATCCAACATTTTGAATGCGTTCGTTTTTGATTGATACACTTTGAGTTTAGAAACATCAATTTTGATGTTTCTCAATTTAAATCAAGTATATGTTATCACCAACACACTAGAATTTGTAGCTATAATTTTTGTTTGTGTATAAACGCACTGCTCATATGCGTGTGAACGGGGTAAGCAGCCATGCGCTTACATATTTTAGGACAGATGCTTTTTTAAAACGCTTAATATGAATAAAATCCCGCACAACAATACTTTTAGGAAAGAACAAATACCAAAATATTTACTAAGTACGACTTGCATTTTTTACGGTTTAATATTATGTAACAAGAGTTATAAAATTATTATATGCTTTATATTTTTAATAAGCACTTAAAAAAAAAAAAATATATGTATTAAGTGTTCAACATGGAAAAATATTTTGAAAAATGTATTATTTTCGAAATAATAAAAATAGGTATCATAAACATTTTAAGGAAATAATATGAGCATTAATTATATTTTCAGGAAGTACATTTTTATAATGTAATGATTATATTTTTATTGTTTTAAGAAATGAAGTAAGGTATAAAAAATTATAGTAATTAATCGGTGTAATATTAAATTATACTTTCGTATACAATTCTACATGTGCGTTTCTGAGTCTCACAACATGCTTTTTTTTTTATACTTCTTTTTACTTTTTATTTATTTAATATCTCAAAGGATTTTCTGTTTATTACGTATTTTTGATGTATATATCTAATTTTGTGTACAATAAACATTATAACACTGAAACCGTTTCTTCGTATCTGCGTATCGCACCCTACCGTGCATCAACTCTTATATTATATTTATATACTGTCATTGAAGTTACAGTCATTATTGTTTACTTAGTCCGACACAACATTCGCATCTTCATTCGCCGTCGTATTTATTTTCTGTACACAATACTATAATATATTTTTTCCATCGAAGTTATACTTTCGTCGTTGTTGAAGAAACACAACAAAATAATATACATATAATAATATACTATTGATACAGTATTTTTTCTCTTACACGGACTGCATTATGATTGCAATCGCCACGCTTTTCGTTTATACTATATAATATACATGTATATTGTATGTCAGGTGAGGTTTTACAAACAAATCATTTCTTGTTAAAACGATGACACGATGGTTACATAATATTATACTTGTATTGGTAGGACACATAATCTTTATTTTTTATTTCTTTCCCTCAACGTGTTGATACACCCATCAATTCGGTCGTAATACAGCAGTAAGCCATAATACGGGTGCTGTAAAATAGTTATACCATATGGCATACATACTATCAGCTGGAGTTCTATAACGAAGTACTAACATTTTTAATATTTATATACGTACACGTAGCATATATTACCTCGTATTTATAATATAAACCAAGCAATATCTTGAGGACTTGTGGCAGTCAACTTGTTAAACAAGAAATTTATAAATTATTATTTTTAACGTTTAATGCATTACTTATATTATCTATATTAATATATTATTTTAATGTCTGTTAGAATCTTTTATCAGTATTCGTTCTCCAAATTTAAAATTTAAATTCTCTATGTCATTTTATATATGGTATGATTCAATGATAAAATCATTGAACTGTACGACATATTATCTTAAAAAGCGCGTTTAAATGTAAAACAATATTTTATTATAATATACTTCATAGCTCCTATAACTTATAAGTACTTATGTACCTTGTCGTATAATGTAAATATTTATATATAGTATGCGCAATCATCAGGGTGAAAACAGTGCATAAAGTTAAACATATTATGTAACATAACTGATAAAATATTATACACTCGAGAAAATCGAACGAATAACGTCAATTTAACGGAAGTGATGGAGAGCAAACTGCAGCATTATAAATAAGCTTCGTATAGACGCAAACCTTGGCTCAGAAGTCATCGTTCGCCGTTATTACAGCAGCAGCAGAAAGAATAATTGAACATATATATATAAAATACTATAATATATAGTTGCTAGCGGGAGTCGTCGTACTACGTATGTATATAGTATATGGTCTATTAGTGTATATACTAAAGTAATACTAAGTGTACACGTGTTGAACGGTTTTATACGATATACGACTATGCATTCGCGTGTATACATTTTTTAATTAAAATCAACTCGGTCGACTTCGTACCGGGCGCGTTAATGAATAGCATACCTTTAATAATAATTACATACGAACATATTTTTTATTCCCGCTCGCCGCTGTAGTAGGACTTTGGATATTATAATATTATGATCATATTATACACGCCGCGTGCTCGCGCCTACCTCCTGTTTAATATTATTATTTGGATTCCCAGGCACATTGTAACACAATGCGGCCGTACACCGTGTCCGACTGATACATAAATACAATATTAAATATCTTTATATAGGTATATATCGTCGTCTTCGTTTTATTTAATAACATGCACGTCTTCATCGTGTATGTTGTTTTCCGACTATACAATAATATAATATGTATTATATATAATATTATACTTAGGTACTAGGTAGTACTATTCGTCTGCTATACGCGTTTATTTTATATAATAATAATTTATGCCTTATGGTATATGATAATGTATAATACACATGTGCATGTGTATTTTTCTATCAAAACTTTTGTTTTGATTATCGCTTTCAACGTTACATCGTCTTATACTATTTACGATTTTGAATGTGATATAAACATGGTATCATGGAGATTTGACAATTTTACATTAAAATTACATTTTAATATTTCAGATTATTGTGATCGTTCTGTATACATGCAATATACATGTATACTACTTGATAATTGTTACTATGAACGGGTGCCTTTTGTATTATGTGATTCGGCAAGTAGAGAGGTAGAGTATATTACATTATGTATTATAATAGTTTACATTCCACGTTCCAATCCACGAGAAATGGCATTTATAATACAAGCATACGCATATATACTTTCTTGCCCTTTACAGTCAACATTTGGTTAATTCTATCAAATCGCTATTTTGTAAAATAATATTTGATATTTTGTTTTTTTTTGTATTTTTTCTTTACCTAACCTTTTAGTTTTTTTAAGTAACATTTTCAAAATAAACATACTATTTAGTATTTATATCACATAACTGTAACTAGTGTCACTGCAACAAAACTGCTTATATTTATTAAATATTTTTCCTTGGGGAAGGAGACAAAACAGTAAGTTACTTAGTAGAGCCAATCTTATCTTAATTTCTACTTAAATCAATTATAGATAAATTGCAACTATATTTTATTATTAAATGTGCAAATATTTGTTAGATACATACGATACACAGTCACACGCGCCTGAAGATATTGCATGTGGTCAACGTGATAACTAATAAGAATATCGGTGAATTAATAATTATTAATATAATGGCGAATGAATTACCATGACGTTAAAATGAATATGATTGAAAATTATACGATAACGACTTTGCGTAATGGTACACCGTTGAAGTTTCAATATTGGACTGTTTTTTCATTAATAACTATATTATATTAGATAACATTTGCCAATAAAAATTATTATTGTTAAGTAATTTTGTTCGTTGATGTTGTTTTGTAGAATTAACTAAAAAACAAAAAAATGATTACGGATCAAATCTCAAGTTTATATTTATTTAATTCTCTAACATTGTAGCCCACGAGAGTTTTAAATCCTAATTCAAAATATTATAACGATCCATACACGTACCTCGATAAGAATATATGTACTATTTATTTTTTAAACCACTGGTTTCAAAATACGACATTATGTACGAACAAAATTAATGACGATACGCGCGCTATGTACGGCATAATATTGTAGGAACGATTTCAAAAATATTTATCAGACACGCACGTGTTGACCATAAACTCATAACTTTGTAGTATATTCATTTATTAGTTATAAAGTGCTCACCACACCACACCACACTGTTTTTAAATGGTATTCTCAATGTGTTTAACTTGTCTTTGTATCTATCCATATGGTACTTTTATATATGAATGTACAATAATGTGATCGTTCTGTACATCATCGGGTCGACGAAACACATGTCCGTCTAAACTAAAATACTGTAATAATAATAATAATAATAATAATAACTGTGTTTTTATAATAACGTCTGTGAGTTTGAAATTCGTGTACGATTTGTTTATATACAATTCCGCAACTTGGTTTAACAGTTAATCTGATGTTTCAGCTAAATTGTCGCGATATCATAATCACTCTTAAAGTGCTGTCTAGTTTTTAAACGCTTGGTCGCGTGATCAACACGCGTCACGTACTCACGCGTCGCATCATCGTTGGCGACGGATCTCCGATAAATCGCATCCTCGGTGAGAAGAACACAGTCGTGCGCGTATAAAATTCTTATACTCGAATATTCATTTCTCGTTTAGTTATTTGTATAACACATTAATCACTTCAATTAAATTATAATCTTAAAGAATTCGCTGATACGAACTTATAAAGTATAAGGATGAAACGATTAAAAATCTTTTTTTTTAACTTTAGTTCATAATATATTATGACTTTATGATGGGTACTGTAACTGCTAAACTATCCGAATTATCCTCCTCAATCACCAAAACAGGACAATTTTTTCCGCATATTTTGTTCTCTTTGAGAAGTTAAAATTATATACACAGTCATTAAACAAACATCAAGTAAATAAATGTAATTACATACGTTTACAAGTTGATCAACTACGTATTTATTTTATTACAATTTCATTAAAAATCACTATGTTATTTCAACCATTAAAATTAACCAAAAATGAATTAGCACAAAATAAAGAATAATATTATTTAAAGCTCATAGATTTCAATTTTCAAACCTGTATTATAAGAATGAAATATGACATTGATGAGGATTTTTAATTAGAAGTTATTAAATATTAATAAATAAGATACCATTATATAGCAAATTGATACTATGTTAAAGGAGTGAAAGATCTTTTTTATTTGAATCTGTTAGAAGTTAGAAATAAAATTCAATATAATATTATAATATGGTTATATTCATTATTTTCGTATTCTTGATAAATTAACATTTGAAGAAACCTATACCTATTTAATTAAAAGAGTTGTGTATTTAAATTTTATTTTCATAAATTATAGTTGTTTAGTCTGTTCAATATTGATCATGTTATAAAATGATCTATTCTACTTATAAATAAACTAAATATACAACCTAAATAACAGAAAAATCGATACAGCGGTAGTTTTATTTTCGATTATTAGAGGAGGATTTTTGGATTTGAGTACCTATTATAATGTATTTTTTACTACACAAATTTTACCTCAAAACTACTATAAAATAAAAATAAAAAATTCCACGTGGTGATTTCATAAAATGAGGTTGATAAACTAAATGACGGTCAACCAGTTTTTATTCGATTTATTAATCAGTTATACGAATGTCGTTGTCATCGTACCTAATATATATTTTGTATGTATTCGCCGTGCACGCATTATTAAAAAAAAAAAATGTATAATCGATTATTAGGCCTACTTAGGTATATATAAATAATATATAGAATATTGCAGATACTACTAACCAATCTACCAGTTTATGTACCTACCCGTAGTAATACTTATTTATCTACACTCTGCAGCGTATATTATTGCGTACCCGGCACGACATGTATGTAATAATATACTAGTGTTTTTAAGATGTGCGTCTCTTATAGTATCGTCTTTTATTAAAAAAAAAAAAATTATTTGAGAATTATTAATTTATGTAGATAAAATAATAATAATATAATTATCGTATGAAAATCAAAAACGAATTTGTTGCATGCGTTTTATATGTGTGTTATGCATACCTATCCCATCTACCTGAGAACATGGCTCTTGTATTTGCACTATTTATAAACGAAATGTAAAACGTAAAATAAATAACGGATGTTAAGTTGTTGGACGAATTTTTTATTTTAATACAGTGAAACCTTTATTAATGGACACTTTTCAAGAGTGAACCCTTCTTAATAGTAGACACTTTTAAATTCCCTGGTAAAAATGTATTTACATAATAGGAGTTATATTCTCTTAATAGCGGACACTAAAAACTGGTATCAAAATTAAAACTTACCACTCATAAATGGACACAATACATAAAAATATTCGTAGTTTAGGAAACGATATATAATTATTACTATTTACAGACTAACGATATTTCTTATGTTCGTAAAAATGTTTATAATAAGAAAACTAAATATCACCCTCTACTTTCCAAGAATATTATTAAGTATATGAAGTTCTAATAATATAAATAGTATGACTAATAAAAATGAAAATTTTTAGTAATTAATGATACAAAAACAAAAACAAATATAATTATATTTACATGTCTCACAAATTTAAAACACTTGTTGAACGAGAAAAGTTTTAATGGATGAAACATTCCAGTTCTGTACTAAATATTTTATTAATTTTTTGAATTGTATCGCTTTCAGAATGGTATATTTGATATATCTATTGTTTTTTAATAAACGTAATTGACCTTTGGACATTTCTTTAATAGGTTAAGTAATCCATGTTTGAAGGTTTTGTATTTAATTCAAATATGTTTGTAATTGGTTATGAAATCGGAATTCACGAAGCAGTTTGTGGTCACTAATCAACAAACATAATTCGAAGTTTAAATCTTCGTCTCGGTCAAGCGTGGTTTAGAAATTTTCAAAATTTGAATTCTTCTAAATTTTATACCGAAGAAGACACAGATAAAGAAAAATTTTCAAGTTATATTTTTAGTCTTCCATTCCTCGAATCTGATGAAGTCGAATATCGTTTGTTTTTGATTTGTTTTCAGATGTTTTATCTAATGATAAAATAGTATGATCTTGCAATTATTTAACAGAAACTTATATGCAAGAAATATTTTATTCTTTTCTGTGAGCATTAAAACCAGAAGTTATAACAAATAATGCGTATGAATCTTTCCATTAAAAATTTAACGCATATTTTTAACTTCATCATTCATCGCTATACAAATATATAGATGCTCTACAGCTGGAAGTTCAAGTCGACACATTTGCAAAAATTAAAAATGCAGAAGAAAGTGTAATACAACAAAGAAGTAAAGCAACAACGCAAAATACAAATTTATTAACAAACAGTGACAAATGAAAGAAGATGCTCAAATTTCAAGAAATGAATTTTTGAAATAAGTATGTTTTAAGAATAAAGCCAAAATGTTAAATAAATTAGAATAAACAGTTATTGTACTCCTATTGGTATGTATATATAGTATCCAGTAGGTATTATATAAAATAAATTGCTGTAGTTTGTAAAATGTATCTCATCGGTTTTGTCACAGATTGTACGGTATCAAATATTTATTTGTCGCAGTTTATATAATATCGAATTTTAGAAATGAGATAATTTTTCCGCAATTTATCATATCCTGTAAATTTAGGAATTTTACGAGGTCCATCAAATACAGTATACCCACTTATTAACTAAAAATGGTAAAAGCAAAATTATAAAAATAACATTACAACTTATCAAAACTCATTTAATTTTCCATAAAAGTAATATTTAAATGATAAATTTCTTGTCTGTGAATGTGATAAAGGTCGTTCACTGACTGAATCTTTGAAGACTTGGAAGATTTTAAACATTAAATCATAACCTATATGAATACATTTTATCAAATAATACAGTTTTATACATATACTTAGTCAATACATTTAGATACTAACTAGAAACAAGCACGCAAATAATAAGCATAGTCTGGACTACTGATTGTTGTTATTACTATAATAAATATGTGTATGTTAAAATACTTAATTAAAAACTTGATGTTAAAGTATAATTGTATATATAATAGAAAATCATAATATTTTATTTGTGTGATGGTATATTAAAATTGTTTTATGGTTTTGTATAATACTTATATAGATTATAATTTATAAGTATATAATATACATACACCCAGTATTATAATTTTTACGAGTATACGCATTTAAGAACATAATATAAAACCCAAAACATGTCTACCTATTTTACGTATATTTTATAAGCGCCTTGAGTGCCTTGACTCGTGTATATTATAATTGTCTTGCAACATAATATGTACAAAAATATACAAATTATTTATAATATATTCATAGTTAGTCTATATTTTTTGGACATATTCTTTTTCTAATTAGGTACAGGGTAGTAAGTACATATGGAAATTGTTTAAAAGTAATTTTTTTTTTATTATATTGTGTAAAGATAAAGTTAATTTTATTGTTTTACTCAAACATATTTATTGCATTTGTACAGAGTATATATTATGTACTACAGTTTGCAGAGGTTCTCTAGTTGAATGTTTTCATTATTATTGTTTAAAATGTATTTTATATGTTAAAAAGAGAAAAAAATCAAATATAGTTTATAACATTAAAATTATAAATGCATTTCTGATTTTTAAAGTTTATAGAATGTTTTAATGTTTTACAAATGTTTATTTTGTTTTTCATTAATGCTCTTAAAACCACGAGCTTTATTGTTACTTTTTAATTTTCAATAATAAAATAATTTATGTCATACTTGTATAGCTTATACGTTTAACTAAAAGTATATCAACCTACATATTGATATTAAAAATACTGTTATAACTCTGTCATGATCGGTTATACACGGTAAATTGTTGGATATAAAAAATAAATGCAATAGATAAAATTTAAAAGTTGTTAGTGGAACTATAGTAGTATACACATAATTCTACACTTTGTAGTATGGTATACAAAATAAATTATTGTTAACTTAGATATTAATGTTACTTTCTATCTAATTTTTGTCCAGTTTTACAATATAACCAATTTATATAAACTGAACGTAAAAATATTACCTTAAAATATGCTGTTACAATATTATGAAATTGATTACCTGGTTTTACATAACTATTGAAATATCTACATTATACATTGATTTTAATATTGTATAACAAAACGTTAAAAAATTAACTTATGAATAATACATAGATCAGAGTGTCAAAATTACGTTAAACGCACAAAATGTAAAAATAAATTTCATTTTCTCGGGTTTAAATATATATGATACGCATTATGTGACTGAGTTATTTAAAAACGTTGAGGCAGTTATTGGTTGCCTTATTATTCACATTTCAATGTTACCTACAATTATTAATATTCATATTATTATACATTATGCTTTGTTATACATATGTATTGTATATATATTTTTCTATGATGGAATTATAATATTGTTAAAATATCATAGTTTATTGATTATGTAATAAAAAAAATGTCTTCAACATAGAATTTGAATTTGAAAAAATACTGACAGAAGGTAATATATTTTAAGTGATTTCATGACTTTATGTAACATGAAAAAAATGAATTTCTCCATAGAACTCTCAAATACTTATCTAGAGTTATCTATAAAGTTCAGTATATATTTCAAGAATGTTTCTTGTGGCGTAATTATTTTAATATTTCGGTATAACGTTATGATAAATATAACAACATTTTCAATTATTGCAATACTTACTTATAAAGTTTCCTGCAAGTGGAATGGAAATCATATACTTTTAATTATATAATATAAAATATTATACTATAGTACGGTATATAGTAAATTAATAAATAACAATATTGTTTACTTACCAACCATATTTACGTGTAAGTGTTAAGTTTTCACATAAAATTAAAGTAAGATTACCTGCAGTGAGGTTATGTCTCAGTTAAACCATTCCCATATTGTTTACATTCCCAGTGTTTTGATTTTTAAGTATAATTGTTTAAAAAATATGAATTAATCAAAATATTTTTCGTAACATCATTACATCGAACCAGATTTACTATAATAATATTATTATGTTTATATTTTCCATATACATTTTTTGCTTTGAAAATTTTATACTAAATTAGAGCTGATACCGTAGGTGTATTTTAATCAAATAATATTGTAGATATTGTAGCACTATTTACAAAAATCTAAATAGACGTTTTTAGTTGAATTATAATTTTTTTTTTTTTACTAATATTCTATATGTATTTTTAATATTTCAATTTAATTTTTCAATTGATAAGATTTTTCTTGATTTAAGCAAATATAAAACAGTAATAGTAGCATAGTTACTATGGTGACATCTATGGATACTATACAGTATAAAATGTAGGATATAAATGCTATGCATCTATTTTGTTTAAAGTTTGTTATTAAATCATACGTTAATAATTTTTTATAGTATAAAGTTCTTATTTTAATTTTGAATTCACATCTATTTTTATTAGATTTTTTTATAGTCTTATATGTAATTTCTAAAAGCGAAGTTGAAAAAGTATCAAGGTATTTGTGTTCTAAATATTTATTATACGTTACGAATGTCAAGCATGATAATGTTTACATTAATATAATTTAAAATATAATACTACTATAGAACTCTAAATGTACCTATTTCAATAATAATATTGTTGTATCACGTAGTTTATACTGGTACATACTAAATATGTTAAAATGACGGTAAAAGATTTGTTAAAATATAATTATTAGAAATTTAAACCTATAATTATTGAAAATAAAAAAAAAATAAAATTTTCGACATGAATATATTTTTTGGCTTGTGGTCAATTTGAAATTCGTAGACGCTTTTTGCGATATTTGTTATCAGTTATTACATATTGACTACATTTGCTAGGTATTATGATGAACACATACCTACATTATATCATATGTATGACACTAAATAAAATAGTTATACAATAGTAATCATACACGTCTCAACACATGTTGAAATTTAAGAAGGCTTCTCATATTATGTGTTTCATCTTTCACGCGTTTGATTAGAGAAAAACAGACGCTAGTAGAGTTAAATATAGCTAAAATATTTAATAGTCAGTAAAATTAAAAGATAAATTAAAAATTTCAGAAAATAAAATATTTTGTACCAACATTTTAAAAGGTGATGGGTCATGAACTTTTCAAGAACTGTAAAGTTTTTTTTTTTTTTTTAAACAATATACGTTATAAATTTATAATATTATAATAGAGAAAACATAAAACTCGATATATTTATAACATGTGACACGGTTTATGGTTTGAATGCAATATTCCAAAATTAAAACGAATATTGTGTTATTGATAAAAATATTTTTAATATTATAAATGTTTTTAATTAACTAGTGTTCAATATAATATCTCTTGATTTTTGAATGTAGTAATTCGTAACACGTATTATCAGTTTTATGGAAATTAGTTTATGTACCTATTGATTAATTGTTTATATTTAAAACTGATAATATATATACGTCGATTTTACCTGTTATAAATAATATATGTATACCTAATATTATTCATATTTCCATATATGTGTCTACCTATACGCGTTACTTAGTTACTTGTAGATACCTATCGAAAGATTGTGATAATTTATTATCATTTTATTTGTGAAATAATTTCAATTAAATGAATTAAATGTTCGTATTTTTTTATTCTATCGAGTCTTAATACAAAATCAGATTTAAAATTAAAAAAATAATGTTGTGACGACAAAGGAAAATCCAATTGATGTTTTAATTTGAATATATTTTTCAAAATAATTTCTATCACTATATTTTATTGAGACAAACACGTTTTCATCTCGGGAAACATAGCCGGAATTAATTGTCATCTTGTGAACAAATTTTGCTCATTAAAGCGATCTATAATCGCAGCAAAACTTCATTGACAGTATTCAACCATAGCGTTGACTATGTTTTCTTCCCTATTCTAATCGTCTCTTCATTGCTTATTTCCGATAGTGTTTATGTACCTGTAATAATGATATTATTCTTATTATCATTACCATCATTATTCACGGTGGCCTTTTGGTTTTTTTTTTTAAGTAGTCATGGTAACATGTCTTATGATCCGTACACACTACAGATTCATCCCGTATATATACTGCGATGTCGACTCTGTACATCACATTTTATGTATAAATAGTGTAGCGACTAGCAGTACGCGATCAACCCATTAGAAGCACTCTTCGGTTTTAATTTATCGCGGCAATTATCTACTCGTTGGCATCACACATAATACGCACTCTCACATACGTAGAGTATTTCAGAAATAATAAACAGCTCTGTGTACCTTCACAATTCATTTGCCTAAAAAGCGTACTCACGGTGCACTTAACATATACTCACATAAACACTGTATAAGATACATCTAAAATGCACTGTGTTCAGATAGATACATTATATTAAGCAATATATAACACTTAAATTGTTACTGTAAAATCGTTTAAATACAGTCTTGGATCGGAACTGTCGAAACTTTAACATTCATTTATAAGATTTGCTTTCTGATTATTAACTATTGTTGTCGAAGTATATAACTAGATATAACACTCAAATTTTGAGTCGTTGTTCATTATCTTAAAACGCGGTAGATCATGACTTTTCAAATTCTCTAAGTTAATCAAAATTAAAAAAAAAAATTATAATATTGTATACATACGACTGTGCCACAGGTGTCGCA
The DNA here is from genome assembly GCF_002803265.2 of Melanaphis sacchari. Taxonomy (NCBI): domain Eukaryota; kingdom Metazoa; phylum Arthropoda; class Insecta; order Hemiptera; family Aphididae; genus Melanaphis; species Melanaphis sacchari. Next base: position 257,620 of record NW_020271193.1, read on the forward strand.
AGGGTATTCTTTTAAGTCATTGATATGAAAATTGTAGACTTAATCAATGATATGTGTATTTTATGATTAACAAAATGGTCTATTGACTCTTCCTATTTCCCTGTGATTTGCCTATTGGAAATAACAGGAAAAATCAGAGGTACACCATGTCACCTTGTGATTGCAAACATTTAGCTTATTCCGGTTTTTACGTGAATTTATACTATATTTTTATATATTCTCCAAATTGTATAGTCGGAGGGCCAGATTTAAAGAGAAGTTAAGTGGGCTACAGCCTTGAAGGCTATCACAGTTTTGTAAATACAAAAAATATGTATAATATGAAATTTATTATTATTATCATTAATTTAAGTATCATACTTTCTGTAATACATTTTATTGATCGTACATCATTTGCGCATCGTTTGTTTACCTGTGTCAAATTATCACACATTAACTGCGCATTAACATGCTGAACAATAGAATTGTATAAAAGATAATTTTCGATTAAAAATTTAATGATTTTCATAAATCATATGTAATAAATAGATACAAATAATTAAAAATAAATTTAATAGTAGTTATAATCATTTAAATAATGCATATATTGAAATGAATACTTTTGTTGACACATTACAATCATAGTTAAAATACAAATATACATTAGTTGGAGTAAAAATGAATTAAAAATAATAAAATTTCGGACACATAAATTTGATCTTACAAGTTTTCAGTGTTTTTCTTTCCGTATAAAAATACTTTTGGAAAATTATTCCAGTTTTTCCACGATTTGAGTTAACAAATTTGATTTGACCATTCTTACTTATACTCAAAACTCAAAAGTTAAAATTACAGTATAGTAATTTAATGTTCACGTCTCTTATGTCTTGTTAAGCCATAGATACGTCTCGACAGTGTCTCACGCGTTTTACTATCCAGTAATCTACTATCTCGTTTTGATATACATATGCGATAAAAATCGATTAGTCAACCGTACATCTTAATTGTGTTATTGCTAACTGATTACCTATACAGTATTATAACAATATTAATTATCATAATTTTACCTATTGAATATTTAAAATAGAAATATCTGTACAATATTTGAAAATTGGATGTTACGACAGTTGTCTTACAAAAAAAGATTAAAATTAATAATAGTGATGAGCAAACGACAAACGGTGATTTTATTACTAAGTAAATTAAATAAATAGCATATAAAAAATATTAAATATTTTAAAATTATTAAAAAATGTATTATTCTGTTTATTTGTTTTTGGCTCCCGCAATAAATTCCGCTCATGGGTAACCATATACCTAAGTCCGCCCCTGTATAGATGTATGACTAGTTAATACCGACCAGTCAATAATTTAGATTAGTTAGACTAAAAAAATACATAAATAAATAATTAATAATATAATAGTTTAAATGATAATAATAATTAATAAGATATTATGTCTTCACAAAAGAGTCGATGATTTTGTACGTACCATGAAGGTTTGACATAGTATTGTAGTTAAATTATATAATTAAGTATAATTAAATATAGTTAGTGTTATATAATAGTTGAGTTATAATTAATTTATAAGCGTCATCGTTAAATTCATGCCTTCTTTAAAAAAAGATTTTTATTTTATATTCATAAACATATCATATTTTCCCGGCCGGGAAATACCGATTCCATTTATTGTACTCTGTGCTGTATGATCTAAACATATTGTACCAAAAATATAATTTATTTTAATAAAACATAAATACAAAAATATTATAAAATATGATATGTTTATGAATATAAAATAAAAATCTTTTCAAGAAAGAGGCATAAATTTAATGATGTCGCTTATAAATTAAATATAACTCAATTATATACTCAATATTTTAAGTATGTGCCCCGCTATCCGGGTCTACAAAATTATATTTGAAAGTATTAAGTATTAAGTATAATAAAATACGATAACGGAATCGGCATTTCCTGGCCACCGCCGCCGGAGTTAGAGTACGATAACCGAAAAGTACCGTTATCTTTGTACCTATACACACAAGCCGCATAGACACATGGCAAATTTGAGTTAAGCAATTTCAATTTTTTGTTGTTGGGTTTAATATTAAAGTGACCTATTTTCAAATTTAAAATTAAAAATAAAATTTATGTTCACTCGTTAGTTTATTACAATATTTTAAGTTTTAAGTAAATTATAAGAATTTTTAAATTTTAATATTTTACATAGGCACTAGTAACTTGTTTAAAAATGAAAATATCTATTAAATAAATGATAGTACATTGTAGATATAATATGTTTACCTTAGAATTTAATCATAAGTGAAATCTGCACTCTAATATTAAAATAAAAAATATAAAATTGGTTTTAATGAACATAAATTTGGTGTTGTACCTTTACAAGACATAAGCAATACATGCGGCGATGTGGTGTGCGTAAAAACAATTTGTAGTACTAGGCAATATATATCTTATAATAATAAAAGAGGCAAAGGAACGCCTTCTAAAAATTTAGTTTCGTTCATTTTTTATTTTTATAAAATTATTTATTTATTTATTTTTATTGTAGGTGTAGTTTTAGTTTTAAATTCACTTTTTAATAATTTTTATAGATTATAATATTTTTAAATCACAGAAAAATGTATAAAATCATTAAAATCAGATACTTATCGTTATTATCTTATCTAAACAACGTAGATATATTATACCGAGTGTTCAATAAGTTTGGAAATAGTTATTCGACTAATTGGGACTGATAAACGATAATATGATATCATTAATGAGGTTATTAATTGTTAATTAATATTTTACATTATATTATATGTACAGTGTTATCTATTATTGTTGTATTATTGTATTATTGTTCTATGTAGATAAGTAATTTAAAGTTTCCAAACTTATCGAACATTTAGTAAACAAAAAAATAGTGAACCGGTATTTGATTTATATATTATTTTGATTGAGTATCAGGGATGTAAGTTTAATGCATTTGAATGTTTATTTTCATAATTATTGCAAATATGTTATGAATATTCAAAGATTTGGATATATCACGACGCATTTTTTTTGAAAGTAAATTATTCTTAGTTAAAGTTTTTTTTGTATAGTTTGATAATTAAGTATATTTTAAATTACAATATGTTTCTTGATATTTTTTTTTTTTTATATTTTTTTTCATGACTGAATTTTTTATTTAATTTTGTTCTTTAGTTAAATTATTGTTGAACTATTGTGATAGGTTCCAATAAAGAAATATTTGTACTGTCATTGATTGTATAAAATGTATAATAATATAAAATTATTTGTAGATAGCTATTGATTTTGATTGTTACTTATTGATATTTTTAAGTGCCAATTAATATCTACATTAAATAGTTCAATTATAATTGAAAATTGGTATTTTGAGCTATTCAATTCTTTCTTTAAGATTCTGAGCTTAACGAAGAATTTATTGATTTTACAATAGTTTGGGTTTTTTTGTGTTTGTCATCACCTTTAGAACAGTAAAAATTCTTTGATTTTCAACTTCACTTTATCTTTTCTAGTAAAAAAGTAAATCTAGTTAGTACTTTGGCCTTCTGAGAAGAATCAAAAGTAAAAAATAACTGGCAATAATAATAAAAAAAAAAAAAATTATGTAAAACTAGTTTTTGGCATTTATTTTCTTATTGAGTTGTTATTAAAGAACAAATAATCGCAAATATTTAAAAGATTTACCAAATATTTAAATTATAATTTTCAAAATATTTCTTTCTGTAATTTTTGACAAAAAAATGATTTGCTCGGTCAAAAAGCTTGAAAATTTAATTTAAAATTCCTCATAAGTTATAATTATAACTATTTAAAAATATTAAAGAAACATTGGTGAATATTTTTTTTTATAAATATATAATTATTAGAAGTTGAGAGTTTGATGAAATTAGATACCTATTTAATGTAAATTAACGATCTCAGTTTTTTGTTGCGATTCAATAATAGTTTTCGCGGGAATTTAAAACTTATACATAAATCATATTAATATGTTTTATATGATATACATTACAATAACTTTTTCAAAATATTTAAATTAATTTTATGCTAATTCCTATTTATATCACGAATTTATTGATACTGTTCTATAATAAGTCGTTTTTGTCTTAAACATTATTAACTATAATATTTTAAACAAGTAGGTATAAGCTATTATAATAATTAAATGTTATGATAATATAATAAACGCAATACTTTTGACAAAAAAATCAATCAACATACTGTAATATGTAATACTATAATATTGAAATCAATTACTTTAATATTAATATGAAAAAAGAAATAATCATGAAGTGTACTTAAAGATAAAGGGCGACAGACCGTCAGAATTGTGTTTTATAAGCAAGCATTCATCATTCTTTATTGATTTTAAATTTAATAAATACTGCCTTATAGAAACTTACTCAATGATAAGGCACTTCATCACTTACTGTTCAGCAAAACGGTTTTTTTTTTTTAAACTATTATATTTTATTATTTTACTTAATGTATATATTATATTGGACGCTTTTTATGATTATGGTTTTTGACGATTCTTAATGCATAAGTATACATATATTTATCATTTTTTTAGTTTATTTAATCTAGAACCCAGATTATAATAATATATTTTTGTGTCACAGCAACTGAGATCAAAACTAGTTTTTTCTGTAAATGCCTGTTGATTAGGCTACCTAATAGGGTACCTATTAATATTATCAATACGATATTCAGTATATAAAAATTATTAAAAAATATTGTTACACGACATAGTTATTATAATATTATTTATATTCTCCAACAGTTCACCTCTGCAATGATTTATTGCGTCCTCCGCCATCTTCATAGCTGATTAGATCATAGGTAAGTATATTTAATACGAATAACTGGTACCTAATTATGGGTGTTAATCGCTTATCAGTTATCTATGATGAATAGTAGAGTGTAATGTGTGTGTCATATACATACTGTATCTTGTGATCTAGAATTGATCTAGTGCGGGTTAATAAGCCGTTGGATTTCAAGATTGCTTAGTCATTTGTGTGATAGCCTGTCTCGAAAAATGAATATTCACGTATACACTTTTCAATCGTGTCATAACAAAGGTCGACGAATATAGTTTGTTTACTTATTTAAAAATGAGTAGCGTGTATACATTGATTTTAAAGACTCATAATTATCTTACAACAAGTTTAATTACGAAATATTCTACTACAATTGCATTTTAGAACATTTGTACGCCTGATTGTAGTAGAATAATTTATGGTACAAAGTTGTAAGTTGTAACCAAAACTTTTTTTATTTAAAGACTTATTGATATGTTGTAAGAATTTCTCCCTTAACATCGCAAACATATAAATCTCCATATTATTTTTTAGATAACACTAGCCAGTTCACGTGTCATGTTGAATAATGACAGGACGTTTATCGAAAGAGTCATTTTAGGCATAAAAATGTAAAAAGTTAAATCGCGTTTCAGGTTTTCTGTTGTAGAAACAAGTAAATAGGGTCGGGCGAATTTCGCTGTCGGCTACAGTACATGCTACGCTTGATATAATATATTAATATGTTATTTAGATTTTTGCAATGCTTGCAAACGTTATAATAACGTTATGATTAGATACCTATAACGTTATATTTGACAAAAAAATGATTGAAATTTGTTAACGTAACTATATCAGAAAACGATAAATATAAATAATTAAATAAAATAAAACAAAAAATTACGATTAACAAAATAATATGATAAAATCATCAAACAAAACATAACGTAAAACGTTATATGTAGTATATCAATAAAATAACTAATTAATTTCCAATTATTTATTAGTTATAAATTAAACAATATATTAAGAATTTTAATTCTAAATAACGATTAACTCAAAATAAATTTGTATAACGTTTTAATTGTAAATAAAGTATAACAAAAGTTTTTTTTTCAAATGCACGCCTTAGTTTTTTGTGATTGGGATGGTGTTTCACCTTGCACTATGCGTCTTATTAAAACGATAATCGTTGATATCATTTTCATTATTATTATTTTCATGGATTTCGTTCTGAATATATCTACCGTTATTATAAGTGTATATCAATAAAGAAGAACTGGTCGACCCCACAACACACGGAAAGATGTATATCAATAAATATACATACCAAAACAATCGAAGAAGGTTTGCTCAAAAAATAGTATTGGCACGTAAAATATAAACAGCTGATTTTAAAATTCTACTGACTGACAATATTAATAATAAATACTATATAAAATGTTGGATTCATTTATGTCTGATGTTATTGCATTAGAAATAGATTGGCTATATGTTAGCACATTCAATACGCCTATAATATATGCACATCCTTGTATACAGACTCGTGCGTCGTTAATTTATTATTGTAATAAAAATCTACCTGATATGTGTCAAATGATTTACGAGCCTGCACCTATACAGCAATTTTTTTTCTGCAGTCGTTAAATTAAAACGTTAAATATGAAGATATATTCTATTATACAGTGTGTGTGGTAAATAATTGCTATTGGAGTATATAATATAATTATTATGTTATTATATCGTATATTATAAAGTCGTTAAACCATAGCTACTATAAGTGGATGTTATAAAGAAAAAAATTGGCTGCGTGTTCGGCATGGAATGTAATAGTAGTTCAAAATATTATCGTAGCTATCAAGTACTCAAAACAAATGCGATGATAATTGTAAAAAAAATGTGTTTAGGATGGCTGAAACCATGCCGCCGACGTCGTATCGAGTTTCGTGACAAAGCGTACCGACGCCGCGACAAAATAGCCGACTCTAGCTGATATATAACAATATTTGCTTTGTACATGTCGCCGTAATCTCTAACGTGTTTTATTCTTGTCAGTGCTCGGCATTATTATAGAAATGTGTACGTCACATTATATTTGTCATCAAAACCGCACATTTTCAAACAAAAATGCCGATCGTTTGATTTTCTATAGGTAATTTATGTGGACATTTTTCCGAAATCCTAACAAACAATACCAAACAATCAGCATTAAAAAAGAAAATATCATATAATTGACATTATTCATAATTCCAAAAATTATTTTATTTACTAATCAATAATCATATTGCTCGATATTATAAAAATATTAAACAGTTTTTGAACTTATAGGGTTGCATTTGTTGAGGGGGGGGGGGCTCAATTAATGATGTGATCAGCCCAAACTATTATTGGGATTTACTTAATTTTTTTTTATGAATTTAAATTTTCTAGATTAATTAAATGTATTATCATATTAAAGTTATGTGTACCATTGATCATACATTTTATTATATTTATCAGCATCATACGGGGGTTTATTTATATCATACATTAATTTCAAATAATTATTCTGCATAATTTTTTGTTTTTATAAAGTAGAAAAAATAGTTTTAAAAAAAATCAAAATCTATGTATTCATTGTTACTAATAAATGTTTAACAAGTACCTATAGAAGTAGTAGCTTTATGCTTAGTGCTTACTGCTTACCCATACTTAAATTAAAGATAACAAATGTATACAAGTGCGACATACTTTATTGCAGTATATAATAGCCAATAGGTAATATTGAATAGTCACTTAAATATAATAATCAGTCATATTTAAAATAGGTACTAAAACCCGTAATAGCTCCTTTTTTTAATGCATACCTAAATATCATAGACATTATAACGATACCTACGATATAATTGTTACGTACGTATACGTATTAATTTATTTAAAAACAAAAAACTCGTATACATATTAAATGTATACTATTATATATATAATATCTATATATATATTATAGCCTATAGGCTCTGGTAAGATATAACGTCGTATAATACTTATGGGTGGGTCTATACGATTCTCCGCGTCGTCCGTCCATCGTATGTGCGTGGAGCATTATTTTATTTATAAGTATAATCCGACCGTGCTTTTTTAAGAACGCGGCCGCACCCAATACCCCCATGAATAATGCTAATGAACCCGTTGGAAGGAGAACTCGGTTCATAAATCATACACATGTTGTGTATAGATATATTTATGGATGCAGTCGTGTTTTGACCGCCGACGCCGTCGGCCCCAAGTTTTATCTTATATATATATATATTGCATGTGTGTGTGTATAGTTTTTATTATTTTTTAGTTTTTTCTACCTGCCCGACCCCACCACCCTTCGATGGACTACTCCCAATCACCCGTACTATCGTCATTTGTACCTATATATTATACATCTAAGCCCTTTCACGCGAGACCTGTAGTCGTTCGGCGAAATTATGTTACACACGCGCGTCATATACATATGCCTACTATACTACCTATATCTCGTATAATATCGCTGTATATTATATATTTCCGACAATAATTGCTTGATGTCGTTTTGTATATGCACATACACGTTTACTTTTATATGAGCGTCACGCTAGCCGCGACTCACTCGCCTTGAAAACAGTCGGACTGAGTGTGTTTATATAATAGGTATACATAATATTATAAATAAATACCAAAAAACTGGTGGTCGATAATATACAACGATCCATATGGGTTTAAATTTTATAAAGATAGGTACGTAAATGTCTGCTCCTTTAGATAGTCTTTGATTGTAGGTAAGTCACTTTATATCGTTTGGTTGAGACTCGGCATACAAAATATGTAATATTATTATACCATGTGAGCTTTATCTCATATTGGTATTGTAGAAAACGAAAATTAGACAAATGTGTTGACCAAGCAACGAACAATTTTATAACTAATAACGTATCCACTAATGACAAAAAATTTTATTAATTAAAAAATCCTCTCATCTTGGCAAAATCATTGGAATTCAATACCTCTGCCTTAAAAAAAATAAAAACAGTCAAAAAATGGAACATTTCTTCTAACTTCAACCACCACCAAGATATCGCGATCATACGCACCAAAATCTGACACTCCTTTCTCACTCACTCATATTCAATTAACAAAGAACTCCAACCAATATGCGACTTATGTCATACTATATTAACCATCAAACACAACTAGGAGTGCACACAACTCTCTTCAACACGCATTGATCTCAACATGCTATCTAGTATAGTAGAAGCGCTCAACCACGAAAATCATAGCATTTTTAAGTACCACACATATTATTAAAAAATTTTAACCTTTGTAACTTGTATATTATAATGTAAAACCTAACCTTAAGAAACAAATACCATGTAAAATTTAATGTTAGGGTAATAATTTTCAATGTTAAAGTCCAAATTGTTTATAAATTAAAAAAATATCATTATCCTTTCCCTTCAACCGGCCATTATATGAAACTATTCGAACATAGCTCATGTCGATATTTTAATATATTATACATAGGTACTGGGTATAGATAAAAGCTATATCAATAGTTATACAAAAAAAAAAAACTCATGATAAGCGATTCTTGGTTGTATTATATTTTGTCACTTTTGAAAATGTACACTTAACATTTTTAAGCATTTATAGGAATTTTGGTAAAAATGGAATATTCTTAACACACTGTATTTGAAAATAAATTCAAAATAACATTAATACTAATATAGTGATACAATTTGATACATTTTTTTTCGATATGAATTACAACTAAATTTTGATATCTTTTTTCCGCGGCTTTGCCATTTCAAAACATAACTATTCAACGCTTTCTATTGCGGAAAAATGTCTTTCACTAGTCACACTATTTAGAGAAAGTAAAATCAATGCTAAGAAGTTCATAATAATGTATAAATATACATTGATCAATATACCTATAGCTTTATACTAACCGTGAATTGTTCTTTTAATTAAGACACTTGGATGTAAATACATTTTTTTTGCTGCAAACTAATTTTTCTATTTTAAAGACCTAATGAATTAGTGAATATTTATGAAACTAGAAGAAAAGCTAAGTCATCACCCATAGCTACCTCTCTTTTATAATTGATAAATGATAGCCATTGCCTATAATTTATATAAAAATAACAACATAAACAACGAATATATTGTTTGTATCTTAATATTATATTATTTGCGTTAATCATAACATCGTGATATATGCGCACGCGAACAGATCAATAGAATATATACTTTATACGAGCAGTATATAGAATATACAAGTCGAAGTATTGAGAATTATGTATCCCCTTTGCCGATCTACAATCGTTGATGCTATTCTCTCCTCTCGCCCCGTATCTTTCTTTGGGACGTAAGCGTTACTGTAGGGGTCGTTAAAGTCGAAGTGACAAAGAAAAAACTCCTCTACAAGTTCGAACGAGGGAAAACTTCGTCGAAAAATAAAATAATACCTCCACCTACCCCCGTTCGAATAATAATAAAGTCTGCGCGTTCAGCAGTGTGTGAGAAGTATCGTTAAAATCTCATCCATAACGTGTACGGGTGCGGTGCTAAAACGGTGGCAATGGACGCAAAGGTCGAGGAGGAGAAGAGATCACGAAGAATCACGCATAAAAAAGGGGTTGCGGATGGATTGGGGAGCGGGTGGGTGGCTTTTGACTCTCGGCAACGACGTGTATGCAACACACGAGAAATGCGACCTTTTCGGATGTTTACGGGCGGACGGAAACGGGAGAAGTGTAAGCGCGGCGGTGCGCGTGTGTGCAGCGCGAACCACGGAAAAGAAATGGAAAAAAGAAATGAGAGAGGAAAAAAAGTACGAAAAAAAGTTAATATGTATTCCAGAGTGGATGTCGAAATCACGGTCGAGGCGACGTGAGGGAGCCGTTTATGTACAATATTGTGTGTATAGTTATAATATATACGCGTAAATTGTTGTCGTCGTCGTCGACGATTTTCGTTACAAACAAGATTGCTGCTGTAGCTTATAGTTATATCTATACGCGAAGATAGGTACTGAAATATTTCAATTTTCATGTCGACGAGTATTATCTTCGATCTTTGAGGATGCAAAACATAATTTTTAATAATTTAACGTTATTGTGTTTACTCATATATCTTAAGAGAGCATAAAAATATTAATACAACGGTACTGAAAGTAATTTTTTTTCTTTATCCAGTATTCCAATATTTTCGGTTTGTATAAAATATCGTGCATAAATTAAGACGGGAATCTATCTATTTAATAATAGTATAAAAAAATCAGCTTACTCAATGCAGATATCAGTTAATTTAAGTCCATTATGTTTTCCGCAAAATTTAGAAAACTAGTTTTGGAAAACCAACCAAATAAAAACTGCTTCAATTGAAACGAAGAATGATATCGAATTTTTTTACTTAGTCCTTTATTATAAAGGTTGAAAATAAATTCTGTTTGATATGTTTATGAGAATAAATTTTGTTGTTGGTCTTCATACCATTTTATTATCATTATGACTTCGTATTGTGTCTATATAGATATTTATAAAATATTATAATATATATATATATGGAGTTCTTATTTTATTTTTCCTTAATAATCACAGTTAGGCATAAGAACAGAAATACCATTTTTATAAATATACAATATTTTTAGTAAATGCCTTCGATTATCGAATATCGATTTATATTATTGTCTGTGTATATTATACGATATGATACATTATTATAATAATAAATTACACATCTTCATTCAAGATATGAGATGAATTAGTTGCATACACGTACTTTATTCGAGAAATAATTTAGTTTTGACCCTTCCAAGGTAAAATTATTTACAATATTTGTTTAATATAACAAAAATAAATAAGAACAATATTAAAATGAGAAATCGTGTAGGTTTGATTATTTTTTGCGTGTTTACTCTTTATAACAACATGCGATCAATAGCACATTTAAGCGTTTTTGCGATTATATTTATAGCTCCATATTTATTATTCTCTCCTATTTTAGAGTTTCAAAACTAAACTTATGCTAATTACGCTTTAAATATTTTCATTTGTACATCCCTTTATAAGTAATACACATTTGAAAATTTGGTGCAAAAATTAATTCTAAGCTATTTTTTCTTGTAAAACAATTATTTTTCTCACATCCTTTTTGATGTTAGTAACTTCCAGTCAATAATTTTTATATTTCTATTTTAAATTGCTAAGCGCTAAGTCTTTGGTTTATCAGAAGAAATACAATTCATATTATATCCACTTATAATCAAATTAAGATTTAAAAGTTTACCAAAATAAAAATTTTAAATTATTACATTATTTTTTAAAATTTTTTTACATTTTGAAATGTATGATCTAAATTTTTATACTATGGTGATTTTATTTAACAAATTAAAATTTTTTTTTTCACTTTGTGGAATATTAAATAATATAAATAAGTTTCTTATATGGCTTAAGAGATATTTTATATCTATGATTTATGATTATTGGTTTCCTTCATAAAATTGAGCGACGATTACCTATGTATATTTGGAAGTATTGATTCATTTATGTAAATTATTTAATAGTATTCTTATTTCTTTGGAATTTGATTTATTTTAATGCTAAAACTTCAAGTTTTTTAAATATAGTTATTTTTGTTCAGGTTAAACTGAACAAAGATTATTAATTTATAAACGAATACATTACATATAAAAAGTTATGTGACATATGTGAACATTTTTATTTTAGCTCCATACATATTTTATAGTAATTTAAATAGTATCAAATAATAAAAGTAGAAAGCAATTGCAAATAAAAATATAGTATTGTTCCATGATAGTAAATACTCGAAGCATAAACAAAATAATATCAACATAGAGTCAGTTTATAAAAATAAGTAGTATAAAATACTTTTGAAAATAACAAAACATTTTACTCAAATATATATGTTTGTTATTTAAATATAAATATTATAATGTCTATATTTAGAAGTTTAATTATATACAAACGTTTAAAACATAAAAATCACAGTAAATACCATTAGCATAAACAATGTAACAGATGTTAAACAAATAGTATAAAATATCAATGCTATATACAAATAATAAAATACCGAAGTTGGAAAAGATATGACCTTATAATATTGTACATAATAGAGTTTTAGTCAGGAGGCTGTATATTTTTTCTTTCCTAAAAATTTTAAATTTCAACTAATAGACAAACTTTGAAAGTTTTGGAAGATATCAAGTATCTTTTGTCCTCCCTAATTTAAACTTACGCACTTTGTAATCGTTAGATGAAAAAACAAATTAGTCTCTATAAACAAATAATTGTTATCGTCAATAATTTTTCGAAATTTCCTATTGAGGTTGTATAAAAAAAAAAAAAAATTACATTAATTTACGCAGTACTTACTTAACGGCTGTGGTCCGACCTTAACATTAGGTTTGGTGCTATGTAATATATATGATTGCGCGTTGGCCATTGTTTAAATTATTCTACAATTTTATTATTATATATAATACTTATATTTTCATTAAATACATGGACAAATTTAGTATTTTGATATTTATCTTAATGTGTTTCTTAGGGTTTTATGGGCTTTGTAAAAATTGAACTACTTAGCTTTTATAACTTTTAACTTGGAATCGTTATATTTACCTTTAAAACCTAGCAAATTCATATGGCATCGTATAGTACAGTGATAATATCCAACTTTTTTTTTTTTTTAAGCGAAGTGAAATGTTGAATTCATAAAATTCACTTATAATGGACATTTAATATTTCATCGTTACATTGCACTTCAATCTTTATTGTTTATCGTTTGGTGTGTACTACAACATCTCATTTTATTCTGTTTCGTACTTGTTATATTATCTTCAATTAATCAGCATAAGAATTGTAGTTCCATTGAATAGGGACATAAAAAGTATTATTTAGAATATTTTTTTACAGTAAACGAGTATTTAAAAACAAATATTTTATCGATTAAAGCTAACAAAACAAAATAATAGTTCACGGTTATCATCTGATTAAATTTTAAGAATTGGTATGACGAAATTCAAACACAAATTTTACCTTATAATCAAAATTATTTAATGTATACGCATACAATAAAAATTAATTATTTTTATTATTATTATTATTATTATTATTATTACATAGAATGAATGTTACTATTATAAATATATAATATAATGCGTATTACCGTTATTTGAATCATTGACCGCATACCGCTGTTGCGGTGTATGGTCATCCAAGTCGTTAGTACCTATGGCCATATATGATACGACCTAGATTAAAATATCGCGTAAAATTATTATTATTTATTACGATACGTTAATAACCCAAGTACGTGTTGTACTTGTACATAATAACAATATTTTCATTACTATTATTGACTGACGGAATTGCGATAAAACAGAATACCATTCGCCATGTGAGTACTCTACTTACATTTTTATGTACAGGTAGTATTAATAGTCATTATTGTTTTATCGCCGCCACACGCATACTGTAAACACGCGGGACTATGCTTAAAACGATAACCGGTCCGTACCGCGCACGGTATTACCGGTATAACGAGTATACCATATAAGCGGCCGCCATACCGGTGGTTTATAACCATATCTGTAACGTCATGTGCATCAATATGCCGACAATGCATCGTATCAGTCGTGCATTGTACGACGCTATTCGACGAAAAATAAGAACGGACGTTAAAAAAAATACCTAACGATAATAATAATAATAATAATAATAATAATAAACGCACAACGACTACGATGTACCCAGCAGACAGTAATTCACACGGAGGTAGATTTTACTCTCCATATGATGTTAACCATATTATACTCGTATTATATTAAAACGTATATCAATACGCTCGTGGCATATTCAGATGACCGACCCGAATGTGTATTACCATTGAGTATATATACCTATTAACTATACATATACAGTTTATGGATGATAATTGATAAGTATGAATTTTTGTTCCGTCTAAAACCATTTTAAGCGCGTATAAAGGATCGCCCAGACAAGAGAAGAGTCAAAACATTTGTTTCTTGCCAATCGTTGAACATTTGAACTTCGTAAGTACACCGCGCGTCGTGTGTGGTTTTGGTTTTCAGGTACAAACTAACGTTACCCTTTGAATAGTAGTGTGATAAATGATAATTGTGAATTTCTTGAGCGTAATTTATTTTAAACTCATATTCTAAGTTTTTTTATTATCGTATGCTGTAAAATTACGAGTTTTTCATGTTGAAATAATTTAACGCGCGCGGAAACGAAACATCGGATGCTGAATGCTAAAAACGTAACGCAATGACTACTACAATCTCATGCGAATTATGTATTACGCAATTTTTGTGTTAATTCAATTCATTAATAATATATTGAAATGTTCGATGTACGCGGAAACGAATACACTAAGATGAAATAAATGTACGATAAATTGCAATATCGTTATTTTGATCATGTAGTAACTAATCCTGCACTCTTTGTCTTATTTTGTATTTATTATAAACAACACTAACAGACACGGTAATATTAATAACGATAGAATGGTAAATAATTCGATTTTTAAATCCTCGAATTTAATGTAAATGTTTAGCAGTAGATATATTAATTATCCGATACTATTATTATAATACATATAATACAGTTTAAAACTTTAAACCGATGAAAATACGTTTCCATTCCCGCGTTATTATTTCCGTATAGAAATCACGAAGTATTTATTGTTATAATGTTATAATAAATATATAATTATTATAGCATGTATAAGTAAGCACAGCATATGTAAAAACACGTCCTTGTCGCATATTTTTCAAAGGTTAAGCGCAATAATGAAAACGATTTTTTTCTTTAATGATTATAATACATTATCATTGTGTGTACGGTATCGATCGTCGTCTATGTTTTCGCGTATACATAAACATAATAATATTATGATATATATATATATATATGGAGCATGATAATGAATTATGCGCTGACGCATATAGTTTGTTTGTTCCCGTCCGAAGTACGCATTAGTGTACACCCTACTGCATTTTATTATGATACACAAAATATTTTCATATGTTTATTGATCGTACTTATAGAGTTAAGATCGTGATATCAACGTAATCCTTATATTAAAAGAAAAATGGTACAAATAAAATATTCCACACTGTGTGATGATAATCAATATTAATTCCCGCTAGTTGTCTGGTGGTAAATATTTTTATAATTTATCTCAATAAAAATGTTTTGAATAAAGTTATACAATGTTAAAGAAATAGTATTTAATAAAAGTAATTTACTGTCCCTATGTGAATTTATATATTTAACGTATTTTGTGTATTTTTAAAATATTTAGAAAGATTTTAAGATTTGTTCAGATGTTTAGTGACTAATCCTAGGGAGAATAACCAAAATTAAACTTTTTGTATCTAGCTTCGGGAGGATAAGTACACTCACTTATCCAAATTTATAAAACTGTGGCCCATTACCGTTTACTAAATGCTCAAAATAATAATAACAGTTATTGTTAGATTATAAAGTTGTAAAATGCGATACACAGAATATTTTTCTGTAATTGAAATTAAAATATTAAACATAATAGCAATAGTTTTTATAGGTTTTATCGAAGGAAACATATTATTTGAATGGCGTATAAATGCATAATAATATTATGTCTTGATTTAATCGAGTATATTTGCTTTAGTTCGTTTTTCTCTCGTCATAAGCAGGTAGAATAGTTCTCAATTATTAATACGCATATAAATACACGAAGAATTTCCAAGTTCCCCATGAAAGGATAATGATTGGACAGTTTAAAGAAGAAATGATGAGCTATTATATAAGGCAATCGAGTCGTTTAAAATGAATTACATCGCTGTAAATAAATAACTGTTGTATACTTGTATACACTCGATAATGGCGTGCATTTATTATAATTGTTCTGCTTTCGAGTAGGCCAGTGTATAATGTACACTCATATATGTAAAATTTATCATGTTTTGTTTTTTATAATAATTATGTTGGTCAAGTACGGAAATAATTTTATTATGATAAATAAACTACTGTATTTTTTTTTGTTTTTTTTTTTACATACACGACCAACCAAGTTAGAGCTATCATAATATTTTGATATTATGTTAGAGTTAGATGTATTAATAGGATATGTAGTTATCCCATACGGCGCATAGTGTAATTTTAAATATGAGCTTATTACTAATACTTATGTAAATTGTTGGTTTGAATGAAAATTTTGAACTGGTTTTGTTACTGGCAAGACAAATATTAATAATAATATGCTGTGTATTTTCGAAATCACTCGATAATTCTTTGTATATTATCATAATAAATTGATTTTATCTTCAATATTCTCATAAAAAATGTTAATTATTATTGTGTCTAATCGTGTATAGACACTACATATATTATATGTATTATAATATACGAGTAGTTGATGTACAATTAATCTGTCTAAGGTTTGGATAAAATGTTATTTCCGAATTTCGACATAAAATTTACAAAACGCGTGTACTTTGTGATATTGTATGTAAAAAAGTATGTTTCATGTCACTAAATCTATTTATATGAATCTTTAACCATAAATCATAATAATAGTATATGCCACAACGCTTAAATAAAATTGGTTTAAAAAAATGTTAAAAGTCCTATTTAAATGTCTGTTCAATATTTTACAGTACGAAATCTCGAAGGATAGTGTGGTTTAGAAAATCATGGAAAATGTTATAATCTCTGTACGTTCGATGTGTGTATTATATTGTATATTTATTATGAAACCAAGTTCTCAAAATTAGAAGCCGAAAACACGCATTTAAAAAGTCATTTTGACTTATTTGAACAAGATCATGTTTCTCTTAAAAAAATTAAGTTCACCAAATTTTGAAATAGAATTATTAAATGAATTATATGACTGAAAATCTAGAGCTAATAATATAATAATTACAGGAACTCAACTCTGAAAATTCCGAAATCTTGTCAGATTATATCACAGTTAAAAAGTTTATTTTATGATACCGGTTTAAATTTTCAAATAATCAAAGCCCACCTTGGAAAAGAAATATAAAATCGCCTTCACCCTCTTAAAGTTATACTTCCAAATGCTAGCGACACTTTTTCGGTCCTAGGCTCTCAAACTAAACTCTACAGATCTCAAAAATGGCCAGACATACATTTTTCCTTCGACCGTTCAACAAAACAAATCTAAGATAATCAAAATTATTCTCAAACGTATACAAAAAACATCTAATAAAAATGCCAGTTATCCATATTATTAAATCACCTTTCTGTATTAACAACTTTGTTCTATCTCTTGAAGATGTTTTTTATTTATTAGATAATCTAAAATCAATAGTTTTAATACTCTCATCTCTCTTTTGCTATCATAAATATCGGGTAACCGAGTACATATATTCAAGCAAGAATAAAAAACCATAAAGTTGTGTAGACCTCGATCAGATATTGACACTGTCCCTAAATCGGTATGGGATCTATATGTAATTAATGACAATAGACAATTTGAGGAAGTTCAGAATAAACTTTTGCATTTAAACGGTTTTTGCATTGCTAGTCATTTCTTGAAAATTTCCTATTTGCTTAATAATAAATCACCAATTGCTAATTTATTTAGCCTTTCCTGTTTGGCAGAGTAAAGACTAACTACTGTCATTAGATTTATTGAAAAACTATAAAACAACAAAGTTGATTCTATTGAGTTCATTTCGTGCATATAGGTATATTTTAAGGTACCTTAGCGTTTCACTAGATCTACTGCTCCTTTTTACGTTCCTTATATACCACTATATTTTTTGCCAACGAATCGCTTAGAAAA
Source organism: Melanaphis sacchari (assembly GCF_002803265.2). Taxonomy (NCBI): domain Eukaryota; kingdom Metazoa; phylum Arthropoda; class Insecta; order Hemiptera; family Aphididae; genus Melanaphis; species Melanaphis sacchari. The sequence continues at coordinate 276,272 of NW_020271193.1, forward strand.
TTAATGACAAACGCCAACGCGGGTCTTCGTTTTCTAGTCTAATTAATTTTTCTATTTAATTATTGTATAATTAATCAGATGTGTACTTATTTTTACCATTAAAAATACTATTGATACACATTATATAAAAACTGCAAGGACTCGTCCATTAAATAAATACAACAAATAAATAAATAAATATATAAATTATAAAGCTTTTACAGTCATTCGTCTTCGACTTTTCAATGGTTTATTTTTTTTAATCTTTAGCCACGCTAATGTTTTTTACGAATTATTTTTGTGTACTTGGATGATCTCTAGTCATGTCAATAGTAAAAGTGCAGACAGTCAGGTGTTTTTTTTAATGTTATAATGTGTTTTATACGTGAGTTTGAACCTCCATTAGTTCTATTCAATACATAATATAGATAGTAAAAATATTAATTTAGAGGTAAGATTTTAAATTCACGTGCTAATAACTGTATATCGTTTCGTTTAATACTACTACGTACTTCGACAATATGTTTTGGATCTTATCCGGATGTGAATACATTTAAAAGGTCCGGACATACACACATACGTAAACATATATTACATATAGATTATTCTACATAAATTCACGTGCTCTTTGTAGGTAAGGTACTTATTAAATTCCTATCGAGTAATTATAATACGGTTGATGTAGAACGATCGAACAGAGAAATATTGGAGTGTATGACTCGCGGAACGCCGTCATGGTTTCGGCACAGTTATTCAGGGAAGACACGGAGAGGAGGGGGGAGATGAAAAAATCGATGGGGAGTGATTTTGATATTATTCGTTGAACCAAATTATATTTATAACGCGTGTGACGAACAGTAGTAAGGTGAAATAACTATCGGTGAGCGTGTGCGCGGGAAATTGGTCATTTTTTCCCGAAAGCAGTGCTCGAGGCAAGTGAACGACAGAAGAAAACACGAGCGTGTGTGTTTTTAAGTGGGTGGGTGGATGAGCTGAAGTGAAAACAGAAACCGACTCAAAAAAATAACCGAATACCTATATTATTATACGTTGCGTACCACGGATTAAAGAACGCAGTCTGGATGTATATCAAAATATATACAGGTATATAATATGTACATATAAACTTTATTAAAAATAAACTGAGCGAAATGTATAAATAAAAATAATATAACAATGTTATGTTGCATATCGTCGGCGCAGCAATACAATACTTTTGGTGCTCGGGGCGATAACGATAGCGTACACGCGACAGTGTCGAATTGCCTTGGTATGATAGCCACAGAATTACGATAATATACTATTATACTTGCATTCTATGTCACCTTTCTTTTCTTTTTTTAAGGTAATTCTTATCTGACAAACAAAAATCCTGAAAGTGTGATACAGTGGAGGAGGAAGACAAATAATTGACTTTTAGCAGTGACATTTTACATTAATTCAATACATCCTACGTTAAAATACATTTGAATTTAAAATTTTAATGAGATTGAATGTTTAAACAAAACTTAAAAATATTTTTTTATAGAGGTTAGGTTAGGTTAGGTATATAATAAGATTTTTATCTTGTTGCAATTCTAAAATATTTGCAAGAATTTTAAATGTTTACATTTATTATTATATTTAACTAAACGTATAGGTAACGATATTTTTAAAATATTTAGATTAATTTTAAGCTATTCTCTAACTATAGTGACGTGAAATTAATCCTTGCACTTTGTTAAAACAAGTTATGAACAGTGGTAGTGATTTGCATGAACTTAGCAACAATTTTGAAGTCCAATCCCAAAATGTACAAGTCAAAAACAAATAAGTTATTAGGGAATGAATCAAAGAAGGGCTACTTGTTGCGATTCTTACATTTTGTCCTAAACTTTTTAATCTAGTGTTAAAATACTCATTATAATTAGCAAAATTTTCCCACAATTTGAAACTTAAGCCCTTCGATTATATGAACTTTTAAAATTGTTTACTTTATTGTCGTAGAACTTTCAAACCAGTGTCCAGTGTCTAGTGTCGAAATACTCGTTAGACTGTATTACTAGTAGTAAATAAATTATTATAATAATGAACAGCTATATAAATATATGATTATACATATTTATTATTTAGTAATATAAACTGATAGTTTATCTACACTTAGTATCGTAATTTCATTTACAATGATTTATCATTGAATTCAAATTTTACATATCATTATATTGACCCATTAAAAACCTACTATATAAATTATATAATATAACGGTACCCACTTACCCTAATTTTAACTTGTTTAAGTAAAAACTGGATCTAATATTCTACCAGAAACTAACCCAAAGTTGAAAATCGAAGCATTTTTTATTCCTTGAAAAGTATTGACAGACAGAAAAAACATTTTAAAATCAATACATGCATCGTTCCGCTCAGAATTTAAAATATTTTACATTTTATACGATTTATATAAAACATTATAATATGTTATTTATATAATATGCTTTGATATTACACTCGAATACTACAGAAAAGCAAAGCAATTGCCGGTTATTTATATACTTTCCTCTTTTTAAAATTTAATTAAGGTAAACTACACAGTGTGTAATATATGTAGCCAATAAGCTACATCATATATTATGTATTTCCTTATATCATGCATAGAATACAATTAAATTAATTTAAAAATATCATACAACACGCAGAAATCATATTCTGAAACTAGTATGAAAAAATTCTAAAATTACGACTTCTGAAAATTATAAACTAGTACATATATAAAATGTCACATTCCAAATTTACATATTAGTATATAATAATAGTACACGAGTATGTGACAGAATTTTTATAACTTTGATTGAGATAGATATTTTTTTTAATGTAATAAAATATTTTTCAAAATCTCTTTTCTGTTCTTTTTTTTTGGTTCTTACAAAATAAAAAGCAATAACTATTAAAAGAGTTTTTTTTTTGAAAAAATTGTGTTTATTATTATATTTTTAAAAAGTAATGTGGATTGAGAATTTTGATAAATGTACCGTCACGTATATTAATCTCATTTATATAGCTAGAAAATAAAAACTACGAATAATGCCAGTCTGGTGCAGGTAGTTGTATAAACATTGTATCGGTCGTTCTTGGTCGTACTTCATGTTTCATATTATATATATATATATATATGTGTTACAGTTAGTATTAAATCAGTTAGTTTATGAAATAATTAGGTAATTTATAAAATAACTAAAGCTTGTAGGTAATGTATATAATTTATACTTTAACTAGTTATTTTATACATTCCCTGGCATCACTTCGTTAATGTATTAAATTGTAAATAACAAAAAATCATGATAAATAAATATAGTTCTAACATTTTCAAAAATTTAATATAACATTTTAAATCAGATAAGATTGACGTCCTTTTTGTCGGTGACCGTAATGTATGTTTGGAAAAACAAGCAAAAGGAATGAAAGATTTATCAAATACTAAATTTGCGGTTGCTAATATTGGTTCTACAGTGCGTATCAAAATTTCCGATGTTGATAGAAGAAGGGGTGATCCTCGTTTAATTATTGCAGTTGTTTTAAAATTAACTGACGATGGGTTTTATCAACTGAGATCCAATGATGGTAAGATACATTTAAATAATACAAGTTATTTTTTATTTTTTATTTATTTGATACCTACCTATATATTATAATTACAGGAGTGATAAACAACTATATACTCTTGATCCTAGTTCACAGTATTTTCAGAAAATTTGTTAGCTGTAGAAGCTGTTCCAAATGAAAGTATTACATTAAGATCTACGGTAACTGCGCAGTCACTGATCAGGGTTTTTTTAAGTGGACTTGTACTAAAAAATGTGACACAAAGCGATGTGTTTGTAGAAAAAAAAGAGGTATTTTGCAACTCTAAATGCCATAATAGCCTTACATATACAAATAAATAAATAATATAACTATAATTAATTCAGTAAAATAAAATATTTTAAATTTTAATGTATTTTATACTTAAACGGATATTAAACTGAAATTGTATAGAATAACTACATAGATATTCTATAAAATAACTAGTTAAAGTACAATTTTCATGTATTATTTCATACTTTAACTAACATTCGTAGGTAATTCATGAACTGTCTAGTTATTTCATAAAATAACAGAATTCAACACTTTAGCTGTAACACATAAACAGTTCTATATTTGAGGATTGTTAACGCCGCGATGGCGTAACTTACCGCGGTTAATGACAATGACTACGTGAGGACAATTTTATTCCGATCAAAAACCATTTGCTACATACGATTACCAAATAACGAGTGTACAAACTCTTCTTACTTACATAAATTTATAATAAAATATGAAACCGCAACGACCGTCGTCATTTTAAATATACGTAGGTTTTTTTCCCTTTCTCGTGGGCTTCGACCGGATATCCTTTGACTCAAATTTTCTCATCGCTACATCATCTACGATAACGACAATTGAACAAAAGTGCATAGCATACAAAAGTTATTACAACAATAATAATAAAAATAATATAATTCGTTCGCCCGCCCGCCTCCACGTCGTGTCTAACTTAAACGATTGCATTGTGTACGTGCGCATAAACTTATGAGTTATATATATTATTGAATATTATTAATGTTGTTATTGTGAGTCATAGGTACGTTGATTTAAGCCAATGTTCGTTTCAACAGTTAACTTTTTTAAATAGTACAAAACATTTTTTACAGTGATAGCTTCCTCTAACACTTGAGTGACGTTTTAAAGATAATCTTTCAAATAACTTTTTTTCACAAATCATTTCGGGCGTATTAGATACTCGAAGCCAATGGCGCGCATTCAGGGCAAATTAGGTAAGCGGCGTATGTCTGGCCAAAGATTAACAAATAAAAAGTTTAACTTTTACTATGTTAAGTAAAAATGAGACTTAATGAGACTTATACACTGAAATTGCTATTATTCACTAATTCTTTTATGAGTATTCGATTTAAAATAATTTATCAAGCTTTTTCAAAAGATATTAAATTAATGTTTTTTTGAATAGGCATTTTTTTTTTCAAAAGCCTTCATATTTTTAATTGTACGACCCATATCGTTATTATAGGAACGACTGGTTGCGATAGAAGGGAGTATTCGTGTTTTTATATGATGGTTGAAAGTGCTGTGCCGAGCACTTATCGATATTTTTAAAAACGCAATAAATTCCAAAATTTTGCTGTAGCATATCGGATAATTATCATTGTCATTACACTTTTACTTTATAAATCTATATTAAATTGTAATTTTCATCAATAAAATAGCTTTATTTTTAAACGCTTGCCTAATATAAAATATAACCTCAAACCACTGATTGACACGGTCACTGATTTATGCATTGCAGCAATGAAGTCACTATATTTATGTATACGTATTGTTTGGTCTTTTGGTGTTTTATTGTTTTTAAAAAATGTATATTACTTGAAAAATTTTATCACGTTAATAATATAATAATATTATAGTATAATTTAAACTGGATTTCTTGTATGTATATTTTAGCCGTCGACCGTGAATGTTATCAGACTGATAGGTAATACATACAAATAATGGGCGTTGAATATATTATTATAATTTATAATTTATAACTTAAAACGACATTGCTCAACGCTATGAAGTTAAACAAGATACAAAATTAATAATTTTTACAGGATGTTTGTATATACGCTTATTAACGTTTCGATTAACATACTCTATACAGTATACATAAATAAGAACATTACGTGTTTGCGAGTACGTAGAATTGAAAATAAAATCGATTAACCACGTGTACTGTAATATATAAATAGGATTATTCTGTTGAAATTATTGTTTTAAATATCCTAAAAACTACTCATTTTTCGCTGTTTGAATAGGTTTACTACATTATATTATATACGTACACTAGCTACCTATATAATTGCAAGTATATAATATAAGCGCGTTAATCCGTTTATGGGGTTCGACTATAACAGTGGATAAAAATAGCGAAAAAAATGAAGACCACCCTGTGATATATAGAGAATCTCTAAAAGTGTCTCATTTCACCATTTTTTATCGGACAAGGGACTTAAACTATACTCACTCACATGTAGATTGTATACACCCTCCGTGGTATCTGATTACCGATGCGGCACGTTTACAACGTTAAGCTAGGTTATAACTATAATACATACATACACATACTCACACACAAATACACATTGTCTCGAGGAATCGAAACCTAAATGTATATATTGCATATCGTGAGCTGCCAAAGCTTATTTAGTTTTATACCTATACATGTCGACATCAAACTTATATTATACAGAGTGATTTTTTAAGCACGATTTTGCTTTTTATATATTATAAAAATATATAATTGGAGTACCATGTAAATTTTTTTTAAGTTTTCTAATTTTTGGAATTTTAGTGAGTTTACATTAAAGTTTGAGAATATATTTTTAAATAAATATTTATATTTTCACCAAATATTGTATTATAACACCAATTTTTTCACTAAAAAGATTTCTTTATCAGAAATGTTTTTAATGAAAACATGGGCGAATTTTTTTTCTATAATGGGCCAAGAATAATAGTCTATTAATATTTAAATGAATGTAAAATAAAAAAAAAATTGGAATACCAATAGTAGGTTTATACTTTATACTGCAATTGTTACTTAATAATATTTTCTTTTTGAGTTTCGAGTTTCGAATTTTTTTTGATATGACTATATAATACATATGATCGGTAGATGTATTTTTAAATAAATATTACTTAAATTGTAGATAATGATTAAAATGACAGTTTGAATTTTTTTAAATTTTTATTTAAAAAATTATTTTGCGTGAAGTCTTTTTAAAAAATATTAAATTTGTGCCATAATATATTAATTATAAAGTATACATCCATGTGTATTATTGTACAGATGAAAGATTATTGCACGAGTCCGTTCGTTCGTACATTATTTGAACTGAGCTTAATGAGCTAAATAGGATATAATTAACATTATAAATACTCTAAAAAGGGTTAGACTTGTAGACATAATAATAGCATATATGTATATATATAGAGTGTTTCATGGGTTTTTGTAAAAATTTTAAGAAAACCTTATGCAATGAGTGAAATTTTAAGTCTATATTTTATAATAAACAAATTATTTACTTTAATAAAATATACTTAAAGTAACTTTATCGACTTAATTTAAAAGTCCATAAATTAATATTTTAACAAAAAGTAGATTTTCTCTAAGAAGTTTTAAAAAAAATATTGATTTTGATAATAATCAAACATGGATTTTTAAGATATTTTTGACGATGTTGGATGATAATGGCGTAATTTATTTAGTACTTACTGCAATATTATGTTTGAGATTAAATGAAAAACTATTGATAGTGCCATTCGTTTAGTACAAAATAAATTGTCATATTAAAATATAACTAAAGCTGATGTAAGACCATTTTCAAAGTTTGTACCGAAAAACCAGAAACATACTGTATATAATATGTAAGATTGTATTTAGTCGTTGTCATGACCTATATTAATATAATTTAATAATATTAATAATATTATATTCATTCTTATACATTGGACACTGACATTTATTTTAATCATCTAACTTGACTTACTTGTTTCAAAAATTTGAGCCACTTTCTGTATATTATTTTATAATAGAAGGTACACTATAAACGCTAATTATTGAACGTATATAATAACGATGTGATTCAATGGTCCAGAAATTATAAAACTTATTATTTTTTTTCTTTTTTAAATCCTACTGCAGTTTTATACGTATTATTTATAAATATTAACTTGCTTGTATGTGTCTATTTTGGAATACTCTTGTTCAGAAAAGGTGATTTTTGAAGGTAGTATAATAAAGGTAGACATAGTTGTTAATTAATCATTCACCGTAATCGTCATCTTGTTATTAAAGCCAAAAAATGAAAATTGTAAATATTATCACTAGATATAGATACCCACAGATGGCTAAGAATGTCTTATATTAAAAAAAAAAATAAAAAAAATATGACAGTGATGGTTAATGGCTATAATTATGACCTTGTCCTATACTCTAACTGAAACTGTTGTCACATGTCGATTTATATAATAATATATTATGGTTTACAAAAATCACGTAACTTTATAAAACTAAAACACGTTTATGTCAATTTTATTGATAAATCGGTTGCATGATTTTGAAAAAGTGTTAACCCAAGATAAATATTTTATTACAAAACAATAATTTTATCAGTTCATTTGTAATAACCCAAAATGTTAAAAAAAGTTTTTAAATATATATATATATAAGTTAATGAGCAATGTCTATTTAGAGAAAAAAAGGTTTATGTCCGTTTTAGCGTATCTATTGGTTGGGTGATCCTGGGCATCGATAATCATAAAATACTTCATAATACATAAATATCACGTACATTTATATAGGATTTTTTATTCCCCTTTCTTATTAACATACCATTTCATGGCTTGTTTTAATTCATATTCTTTACAAAAAATTATAGGTACATTATTTAAAGCTGTTTAGTCGTACCTTTAAATAATAATGGATGTTAAGGATGTATTTAAGTAATTATTAACTCATACTGCAGCTGATTACTACCAAATCGATGTATTATGATAATATATTATTTATTATGACAAATAATAATTCAGGAAAGCAACAACGCACTGTTAATGATGGTTGTAGAAGTGAAGTTGTATCACTACACTTCAACGTGCGTATATATTATTATGTATATGTAATGTATGTATAGTCTCTCGAGGTTATTCATATATCTGTATTAATAGGTGTGGTTGTGGTGCAGTGGCAAAAGAACTTTTGCATCAGCGAGTGAATAAAAAAAACAAACATGAAAACTACACGACGCTTGGTCTTCTCGGAGTTACCTATATTTATATGTATAATATACACTTCACCGAGTCCACCGCCGAGTATAATTGCAATCCGACCGAAAAGAAAATGGTCGAGTGTCGCCGCAAAAAACGGGTATAATAATAAAAGAGACAGAAAAAACTCTTCGCTGTGACCTGTTCAAAAGCCTATCTGTACCAGACGCACTCATCAGACACGTTCCTTATTTTTTGTTTTACCACTCACCCGTTGCTCACGTTGCGTACTTACATGCGTACATAATATATTAATATACACTTCTTCTTTCTTACTCTTCTTGTCTTTTTATTTCCACTTGCATACGCTCTTTCACGATAAACAAAATGTTTTTGTGGCAGCTGTAGCATCGTCACCCCAGGGTTGGGTTCTGGCTTTTGTGTTCGTTTGCTGATAGTATCGTGCGACTTTAATTATTAATCAAATTATACACGTATATTGCATCACCGAAACTGATAAGCACTCGCGTTGTACATTGATCAAAATTTACGTTCGCATCCTAGTCATCTGGCATATTATACATAGATCCGTGTATTATATAATACATAATACAGTGGAACCTCGATAACTAACTCGGTTGGGGGCGAAAAAAAAATTCGAGTTATCGAAAATTTGACTTACAAAGGTTACACATATGATATGTTATAAAGTATGGGCCAAGACATTATTTCGAGTTATCGAAAATTCGACTTATAGAAGTTCGAGTTATCGAGGTTCCATTGTATATAATTATTTATAGGTAGATCGCAAAATCAATAATCTTTAAATTTTTTGTTTAATGTAAGTAACTGATGTAATATCCTAGGGGTGGTCAACTTGTGGCTCGCGAGCTACATACGGCTCTCGTCTTATTTACAAAATCAACATTTACTTATTATTATAATGTTTTTCAATTTTAATGATAATCGTTAAAACTAATCCCTTAGTTACTATATATTTAATGATATTATTGTATCATCAATTTACCATAACTATTTAATATATACACAAACACTCCCCCCACGGGTATACGGACCGACTATATTAAATCATATTGCCCAAAGCATTGATTAGTGACCGTAAGAATCAAAACATCATTTTTAAAATATTGTGAAATTATCATCGTATCGTTGTTTATTTTAATAAATACAATATTTATTTATACATTTAATAAAATAATATATCTAATTATTATTATGATCAGTAATTATTTATTTCCTTCTTCTGCAATTCCATAACTAATTTCATCTCCGTGAATAATAAATGTTAAAGTATTCTGAGTTAAATTAGTAAGGTTAATTAATATTTTTTATTATTTATTGACTTATAGTAATAAATTTGTTAAAAATTCTGATTTTATGGCTATACATTTTAGAAATTAGTAACTAACTTTTTAAACATAGTTCGAATTTAAAATTCGAGGAGCTAGATTGGCGGACCTGAAATTTAGTATTAATTTTTCAAGCATATTTTCACTAAATAATTTTTTATCAGTATTTATAAAAAAAAGAACTAAAAATATGAAAAAATGTAAAATGTTTAAAAATTATTTAAATGGAATCAAAATATTTTTTAAATTATATAATATGTAGAAAATAATCATATAAACATTTGGTGAAAATTTCAAGTGTCTACGATTATTCATTCTCGAGTCACGTCACAAAAATAAAATTGATTTTGTCTAAAACTGGATTTACAAAAACAATTTTTTTTTCAATTTTTTTGAAAAATATTAAGATTTTTTAATTTCAGCTTCTCCAAAGTACTAATTAGAGCTAATTTTCTATTAGAAACTATATTTTAAGTTGAAAATTGTAGCATTTTCTAGTTATTTTTATTGAACATTGTATGCATATAAAAAAAAAAACACATCGTAAATTCAACTCATTCATAGCTCCGTTTAGAATCTAAAATTATTTGTAAATTAAGCATAAGTACTATGTATTGTGTATATCGGTAACTTTGAAATATAATAAAAATAACTTCTTTTGTATTTTAACTTTTAACGTGTGAACTGTTATTATTTAATATTTTTTCTGTAAACATAAAAATTAGATGCAATGAAATTTTCATAATATTTGTAATTTTTTGGCTTATATTAAAAATTGTATGCTCTTCAATTATACACGAGTTTTTTACGAAGTCAGAATAAATTCCCGCCATTTTCTTATTTAATCTTACATTTGACAAAATATATTATTTTACAAATATGTATACAAAAAAAAAAAAAAAAATGTACGGTTGAAATAAATATATCAATTACCAACTCAAAAAATTATATGGAGTTCAAGAAAATAAGTAAATTAAATATATAATATAAAAAATTTCTATACTGCACTCATCTAATTATCCTCATACATTTATGAGATGACATTTTGAGGTTTTTTCGATGACATGATCGTGTTTTTTATCACAGCCATATTATAATTTATATATATTATATATATGCTGACACCGATTGGTATTTTTAATGTATTATATATATATTTTTTAATTTAAACTTTGGAAACACGTGCAAAGTAAACGTAGGACGTACGCTTTTGACAGGATTCAATTTATATCCGCATGTCACGTTTTGACACGGAATTTCATAATCACATCATTATACCATTTGACAAATAAACTGCATTTTATGTACGCAGTACACAATAGTGTAATACGTATGTACTATGTAGGGACTTTTATTATTTCACTTTTGTACCAATTATCAATATGATAATATTATTAATATTTTTACATTTTGATTATGACAATAGTATCATAAAAATCGTATGCGATGTTAACTTGATATCATTTGTAGCCGTATTTTAATTTCCTGAATGAACGGTAGTCGAAAAATATATACTCCTAAATAGAAAGCTTCAAGAGTAAGTACTAGGGTCAAAACATCGGAGGCAATCTTATGAAGTAGGCAGATTCGAATCATTGAATAAAAATACATTAAACCTAACTTATTGAAGAAAGAATATGATGTGTAATTGCAGCATACAATTTGTGTACATTTTTATTAGATATTAATAATATTATTATATATTAACACTGTTTACGGTATTTTAAAAATAAAGCGAACTATGTAAAGTACTTACAATTTAATTTTAAAGATCGAATTATGCACATTTTATACTGTTATTATAAGTAATTAGTAATGTTTATTTAAAGTTATCGTATTCTACAGTGTTATCGTAATAACAATAGGATAATTATTAATGCTGGAGATATAGGTAGTGAGAGAATATTGTTGTGATGAAAAAGGGTGAGGAATAAGTACTAACAGACCTATAATAACTTTTTAAGCTTCAGATTTCTCAATTTCTCTCTAACATTTAAGTCATTCGTTCATATTAGGTAGATTTTACATTTGTGGTTATAGAAACCACATAATACACACGTGGTTCGTGGTTTTTTATGATGTCTTAATGATTAATATTAATATTAAATTGTTTCTGACTTTTATCTATTCATATACACATTTTTCAAACCGAGAAAAATCTAATTCGTTTCGAGACGAAAAATGTTCATACGTACATAATATTATATTAATATAAAATGCGAGGAAAAATACACTTTTCGTCGAGGCCTTTATGACGAATCGAGATAATGATAATAACAATAATCACAACTTATATTATACTATAATAGGAAAGTAGTAAATATTTTTAGTAAATATTATTTTTTCAGAATTAAGGATGTATATATTATATTATAGTATCTATATGTATTAGCTAATAAACGTATAGCTGTATCTCACATCGTAATAGTATACGTACATAATGCACGTGGTCTTGCTTAGAGTAGGATTCAATTCATTACAGGGAGTGGCGTAAAGAGAGAGATTCAATTTATTTTTTTTAAGTAGTTGTCCCAGAGAATGTCGCAAACGCATTATAATAAAGCCACTGTCGTCGCTACTCGATGACAGTAGCGGTATAGTGACGATCGGGTTCCCCATACGACGTCAATTGAACAGGATGCGGGTCCCTCTGTATATAAAAGTTCTATATTATGTATGTAATTACGCAAACACATATTATATTATTATATATAGTATATAACTCACCACTGTTCAAGTCCCCTCGAATTATCATCACCGCTATCGCCGTCGTTTGGTCGCTAGTGCTATAATTATAATAGAACGTTTAGTTTACTTGTTTTTTATAGTATTATGCATTCGAATATTTTTTTAGTTGCACTGTAGACCTGTGTCACGAGAATTTTAAATATTCGGTCATGTCTAAACACTCATGTGATCATTGTTGTATTATCACGCATTGATGACCGGTATCGCGCCGGATATATACAAGTACCCATGAAGTGCATACATCGTTGATTGATTTTCAGAAACATCATAATATAATAACGATATGTATGCGATCAATCACATTAAAATCACCGTAAATAATATTATTAATCGTGCGGATACTCGTCGGAATCTTTATCTCGTCATGCAAAACTGCATTGCGATTAATCGTTCTAAACTCCTCGTACAAGTTCTTTGTTATAATATATACAACGTATCATAAGTATATTAATAAGGAATAATAGATTACGTGTATATATATATATATATTTACAGAGTATAGACGTATAGTGTAATATGAATGTATATGTTTCGGACTTTAGTCGTAATATATAAACATTTTCAGTTTAAGGGGTATTAGAGAGTAGGTAAGAGAGTAGAAGCCTTTAGGACTAATCTAGATATTTTTTTAAGGCAAGTATTATGATATATCAATAACTATTATAAATTATCACTATTTCAGAGTATGGTTATTTATGGGTATTTAAATATTTAAACTTTGAGCTATTTTTGGATTATTTTTTCGTTCGACAACTATAACATTAAATTAATTTGAAATACGTTTCAACATTGACTATTATCGCAGTTATGAATACTGATTTTTACAGTACCTATTAGAATTATACTGAATTATACACAAAAATAGAGTATACTTTATTTCCATAAACCGATTGTACCGTGTATACGGATGGTCAATTTAATCGCTTAGTGTTATACCAATTTTTTGATTAACGACACGTGCTCCGACAACCACCATATATAATGAGCAATGCCGATGGAGATCGTGAGAAAATAACTTTAAAATATAACTAGTTAAATTGTTTGAGCTCAATTAGCCTCCCTCCATTGTCAAGTGATAAAAGTCGCCCCTGAACATAATGTAATATACGTATTACGTATTATATGTATTCGTACCCGTCACCGTCACGTGCGGTTATCATCGGACCCATCGTGGCTATTTTGTTGAGTTCGTCGGTGTTTGGTCTTTCTCTTCTAAAGTATTAAAACTCTTCGAAATCGTGTGGATATTATAGATAATATAAGTATATTTATTTCCTCTGTACCGGAAATTTTATTCTGTTCGACGAATCTTGTTTTACCGGAAGGAAGATAAATGTAGGTATAATTTAAAATATATACAACATACGTATATCACGTACAATGCACATATTCACGATTTTATACATTTTCAGACACACGTGTAACATACAATTTACAAGTAATGAAATGTACAGAGTGTATCTAACTGTCGTGTTTACTGATTACCATTTTCTTGAGGCAATGATACGTAACGGATTTTTTTTAAACAGTTTTTTGATTTTTCCTAAAAGCTAAAACTGTATCGAAATATAGTAATTGTCCGATACTGATTACGTGTAGTTTAAGTACATTAGTATGTATAAACGATTTTACAAAGTTTTAAGTAAAAATTGCATATTATACAGTGAATTGATAAATAGAAAATTTAATATTTTGGTTAGGATGTTGTACGAATGTTTGAAAGCAGTTTTTTGTAATGATATATTATGTATCAATTACCATTAATTTTAAAAAAAATTAAAAATCCATGTTATTAATCATTTTGAGTAAATTGGCCTCAATCTTATCTTAATATTAATGTTATAAAATATTACAGTAAAAAAATTCAAAAAAAATATTCTTATTAAGCCATGAACTAGTTACTTATTAATTATTAAGTATATTATGACTACCTTATAAACGCAAGCTTTTTGTAAACGTACATATATATGATACATCTATACATTTAACGTAAACGCAAGTAGGTACATATTGAGTCACCATATCTTCACATACATAATCTAAGTACAAAAAGAAATATGATCTATATCAGGTAAGTGGTTTGTGTGGAGATTTGAAAATCTCAACTAAGGATCAATAAACATTTCACACAATAATATAAAGCGTTATAAAATAACAATTTTCCACGCTCTAATGTAAAATGTTGTCAACCCGTGTTTGTATTGGAATTGTTAATCTGATCACATAATTCATTTGTAACCTAAGTATTATAAATTCGCACACTTGCTACAAATATTATATAAACGGGTAGCTGTTTAATTTTAAAAAAAATATGAAACTTCATTTATAATTTTAAAATATATTAAAGAAGATTTATTTAAAATACCTACTTTGCGGCAAAAATCATAAACTGCCTATATTATATTTTCTTTATTATTATAACTATTATTAAATAAGACGTATTAATACATCACGTGACATACATAAAAAAACAAAAGGCAGGCAAGTGAGTATCGTTTTTCTGTATAATAGGTATCGACTATTAAGTGTGACACTGTTAATGTCTTAATGGGTTTGTTTGGGTTGAATTTAATAATATAACATCGTAAATTTAAATAAAAAATTCTGAGCGGAGACAGATCGTCTGTCAATATTACTATAAGTATATTTTATAATATATTTTTTAATATTGCTATTAAGTAATATATTTAATTATTGTTATAATAATATATTATAGTATTTATGTCATATTAAACTATTGTTATTACCTTTTTAGTCAATATCACTTTACTGTAAAACAACATGAATAATTTCGTGGTTTTAAATAAATATTATATTTAAATCAATCTACCAACATGTTATTTTAAAAATTTCATTGCGTAGGTATAGTAAAATACATAATATGCGTTAAGGATTTTTACCTTCATGAATAATATTTTTGAACTATAACAAAATAATAAAATTGACAAAATTATTTATCATTTAAATAATATGTGATTTCATCTAAATTTTAAATTTAAGTATCCGTAAAAAAATAATGCATAACTGTATATAAATTAATTTTTTTAATTTAGTATGAAATACTTATGATACATTTTCAAGCTTTAACTATACAAATTAATATTTTATACATTTTAAACTGTAAAACAATTTCTAAATTTTTTCGATGTTGACAAAATTTGTCAAAATTTGAACTTTAAGTGTTTGAAAATAAATTGTGTATGTATTTATGTACCCTTTTATACTGACATAGGAAAAATTTTTGTTGTATCGTGTATTATAATATTTTAAAGCTTTTTGATCTAGCGAAAAAATGTATTGGTATTTATAAAATGAAACTAGAAAAAAAATTTGAATGTCTATGAATAAATCAAAAGCAGTAAAAGTATTTTCAAAATTTTATCATGTGTAATAAATGATTATATAAACTTCTGATGAAATTTAAAATATTTACGGTTGTTTATTTTGATCTTAAACTAGTTGGTGTAAAAATTCCTGTTTTCCTTAATTCTTTATTTAACCTGATCATTTTTAAAAATATAAGGAATTTAATTTGTTGACTCTTAAGTATCTTCTATAATCTATATAATTCAAAAAACGATTTTTTAACCTCAAGACAACGCATTACTATATTGAATCTATAGTGGATTGTATAGATCCATATGACTGGTATGTGAGATTAATGTCGTTGCGTGTGAGACTACGTTTTCTGGGCTTAAACTACCTGGGTATAATAATATAAATAAAGGAACGATATGCGACGGCAGCAGTTGACATTTGACAAATTTCGCGAGACGACAAACCCAGTAAATACAAAGAGGGTGAAAGAAAAAAAACCGAAAAAAAGGTAATATTGTCGTACTAAGCGCGCTCAGTCGGGGCGCCGACGAGTCTTTTTTATTGTTTGTATATTTTTTTATTAATGAAATTTCAATTGACCGTTTTTACACTATACACAAAGTACACGCAATATGATATATATATATATATTTACTACGCAAGTTACCCGCAGGTAAGTGGAGTACGCCCGTAAATCACTGTGCGTTTTTTTTTTCAATAACCATTGTCAGGCCCGTAGGGACACGGACCGATAGTCAATAATAATCCCCAGTTTTCAGTAAAATAAACACCACACCACATCCGATATATTATAGTACAATACATAATATCATAATAATAATAATAATAATACTAACAACAACAGTTGTAGCAGTAACAACAATAATGACCCAAACGATAACAAAAGGGTGCACAACATGTATATAATACAATATATAGGTATTAATGATATTATATAGATATATTATGAGCGATAGGTTTATAAGTTTTTGTGGTATTTTTTCACCTCATTTTTACCCTCATCAGTGCTGCACGCCGCCACAGACGATTCGCGTGTTTGCAATTCAAACATTAAGATGTCATTTCATTATTATCATTTTCCCTGGTAAAGTCTATACCATTATTTACGTGCAATTTATAATCAACCAAAATACATGTGAATTATACGTGTGTATAAAATACACACACGCAGATCATTTTTTTCTTTTCTTTTTTTTTTTATTTATAGGGTTTTCGATAGATAAAATTATATTAGTTGAAGTTAGAAACAGGGTAATAGACTAATATATAAAAAAAATACGGAAGAAGTTTTTAGTTTTTCTTTTTTAAAAAAAAAAAATAAAAAAGCTACTTTGACCATACCATAACAGTAATATTTGATCAGAATATTATAATAAGCATTAGCTTTGATTTTAGAATATTATAAACATAATATTAATACATTCTAAAATTAATGTCATTAGGTAGGCTCGTAGTACCTGTTGCCTCACTCGGCGATTACGCTTAGTTGTTATATGTACAATTCAACAATTATTCTTTTATATATACTCGTATATATGCTGTAGTCATGGGCATTCTTACGAGGGGAGGATATGGGAGATAGATCCTCCTCAGGTTCTTTATTTTCCTAACTTTAATTTACCTAACCTAACTTAACCTTACGGCTTATTGTGTAACCATTTTTTTCATACCCCTCCATTGAAATATCCTGAGAACGCCTCAGGCTGTTAAATTTCACACATAGTTAATAATGCTACAATATATAATAATAATTAAAACAATATTAATACAGGAACTTTCCTTGTTTATTGAATAATATGAAAAATATATACAAAAACAATAACTAATAATTAACAATCCACATTTATATAATAATAATAATAGTTTTATACGACAGGGAAATCGTAATAAAAATATTCTTTTTTGATTATTAACTGAATAGAATTTTAAATATCTAAGGAATGTCTTTTTGTTAATAAATAATGGAAAATTAATTATTTAACTCTGTAATATAGTGTACATATTAATTAATAATATTTATAAATAATGAATATAAAATATGCTTTTGTAGTCAAACTGGTTCTGTAAAAATTAACCATTATACTGTCTTTAATAATATTTTATATTTCAATACAAAGCATCATAGATAGATCTAATATAAAATAAGATTCGCAGAACTAACGTAATCCGCTTAGGAATAGTGCAGGTACTTTTAATATAAAAAAAAAACATTACATTTTTAATGTTAAAATATAAAAGAAAAATTTGATTTCATAATATAATATTTAATAACAGTTTTCATTATTATCAAGTAATACCTATTATTCTTTAGTAAATGATTTATCATAATGCAGAATAACTGGATCGTTGTATTTGTTCCAACAATCTACAATACTTCTACTCTTAGTTTTTCCCCACATTTAACTGCTCATTAACAGTATCTTCTATTTAGGGGGCCAGAACCTAGAAGGGTATTTAGTATTTATAATCAATGGTAGTACTATGCAAAGTTTAATAATGATTTTTGATTATTTCTTAATATTTTAAACGTTATACTGTGTATTGAACATGGAGAATATTTTCCAAATAGTGTAGATAACATTTTTTATTATTATTCTTTGGTTTTTATTTTTGTTTTTAGTCGAAAAACTATATTAAATTATAACTCTTACACTCCATTATGATGTAAATTGAAAATGAATAGGAAAATTAGAAGGCATACATAGAATATTACCATTTAGCACAGTACAATATTATTATTAAAACAAAATTAAATATATACGAGTATATATATTTATTATACAATAGTATTACATACTTAATGAAGTTATTAAGTATTTTACATAATATAAATGCACAGCAGTGTTATTTGTTACTGCTTTATGAAGGTATTAAAATATGCATAGAGCAATTAAGAGTTTTAAAAATTTTTGAATATCTGCTATAATATAAAGTAATAGAACGTATATTAGTTTTTTTCTAAGGTAATTCTTATCTAAATATATTATAGGTACTTATCTATTGTTATTTAATGTATAAACGTCGTGAATCTCATCAGAAAAATGCAATACCATGGTGCAGGAAATATATATATTATTAAGATGAAGTTGTATTTTTTCATTTTTTGTATATTATATGTATATATAGATATTATTCATTATATAATAAAAACTCCAATTGAATTTACCAACAAATATATTATAATACGCATATATACGCAACAAACACTTTTGTATTCGACAGCATTTTGTTGTTAATAATTTTGAAAATAAAATTTGATTTTGAGAAATGTCATTTCTCTTTTTGTAGAAGGATTTTTTTTTCGTCGTAAATATATTTTCTTGTATAGAAAAATATAAAATACTTCTCCCTCAGTTGAAGGAGGAAATACGATTTTTCTTTTTTTCCTTTCGTTCACTGTGCACAATTATATTATGCGTATATATTTATATATTATAACGACCGTAAAAACCATTTAAATGTGTAGAAACGGTTGGTGAGTGAGATGACAGAGGAGATATTATTGTTTTTTTTTTAGTTCACGCTTCTTACACACACATATATATCTATATTATATAAAATTTTAAATTATATTATGTATAATATGTGTCAGTGTTTTTATGACAGAAGCAACGGTGGTGTTCCGTTCAATATTTCGACGAGAATTAACATGCAAACGTTTCAATTTTTTTAATACTGCTGTCAATCCGCGTTGGAGCTGTAGTAATTTAATCGAAAATGTCTATATACTATAAATAATAAACAGCTGAGCTTTCTTCGTTCCGTCACTTCTCAGTGTATGGCGTATTAAATAAAATAATATATATTATATTATTATATAGCCGCTGAATAAATATTCTGATAAAAGGGGTACGATAACGAGGGAGTGAGTTATTGAGAACTGTCTTGTGGAGGGGGGAGAGTGAATTATTTTCGTGAGATGTATTTAATCGTGTAGATGTATAATTTAATATATTGAATTGGATGGTGATAACGTGGTCGTTGCGCTTTCAACTGAAGAAAATCATAAATACACATATAGTGAAGACATACATATACGTACCATTGAGTATATTGTGTAAGTGGCATCAACCAAAGGAAAAGTGATGATATCAAAGTAAAAAAAAAAAAAAATGGTTATAACAAAATATATTGTATAATCAATATACATTGGATAAAAATATCATACCTTGACATATTCTATTTAAAAGTATGAAAGAATAAAATCTGTGTGGAACTATTGTTGTCTTATATACGTATATAATATAATACGACTAATTTATACGCGTGGTATAATATACTATATATATCATACTCTATGCAAAGAGTTAATTTTCGTAAATTATTCAATTTTTTCTGTTTACTTTTATGAATAAGATTATTACTTTTTTTCGGTATCTAATGCCATTTTTGTTTTTACGTGTGTTTTAAAAAATAATTTAAGAAAGATTACGATTATATCATACATTATAAAATAGACTTTTAAATCATCTAGTGATTTATTTTGTATTGAATTTATTGTGTTTTAAAAGTCAATATAATGTGGTACCTATAGTATTTTTTTGTTTACTTATAGCAGATCTTTTTGAGTTATCTGTCAAACTCGTAGTGAAGTATATGAAGTACAAAAAGTATTTTTAATAAACAATTAATATATATATATATACTGCAATATTGACTCTGTTGAATTTTACTGAAAAGATTAAAACTTTTTTGATATTATGCACTTTTTTTTAAACTCATTGTAAAACATCTCTGTGGATTCGATAATATAATTCACCTTTAAGTAATATTCGATAAATAATTTCCAAAATAAAATGTGTGTTCTATTTTTTTCTTATCCATACGAAATTTTGTTTATACGTTTGATAATAATTGCTTGTGATGATTATATTTGTATAATTTGTGTGCTCACACCACCAAAATCTCATAAATATGAGCTGAAACCAATGAACGAGGTCAGTCCAGCCACACTATGTTGACATCTGAATGTCAACATAGTCAAAAGTCTTTATAAGTGGAGTAAACGACCAGTGAGCAAACCAACACCTAGCATCCAGTGGCAAATTTCGATCAACTACCATCGACCAGCGTTCAACAGCAAAAATCATTATCATAAGACCGACGGACAAATATGAAAACTGTCGTTTTTACTGCGAATTATTGGCAAAATCGCCACCCTAGTGTTTGTTCGCTGACGATTTGGCTTGTGAACGCTGTTCCAACAATCCACGAGGATAGCATCCAACGGCTACACCGACGATTACGGTGATATAAGGCATTATCCATCAGTGGATGAGGTTCGGCAAATAAATACTTAAAACCGCTGTTTTCACGACGAATTATTGGCATACCCTTGCCTTTGTATTTATCTGACGCCAATCTCTTTGTCTTATATCCACTAAACTGCCATCTGTTTGGGTGTGCCTTCCAGTAAACAAATTAATTTGAAAGTGTTTTTCTCCGGACCGAATACTTCATGACTTATCCTGACCCGGGAGTTTAAGCCTTAACTATCTCTGATATTGCCAAAGGTAATAGGAACAGTGAACTTAGGGTACAAGTTAGTGATGGACATAATCGAATGATTAGTAATCGAAATATTTTTATAATTGAGAGAATCTCTGGAAAAATCATTCGAAATTAAAATCGTTTTTTCGTATGATAGAATAATCGATTATTATTATATACTTATCGAAAGAATCGAAATACGAAAAACTCATAGTAAATAATTATAAGTTAAA
Organism: Melanaphis sacchari; assembly: GCF_002803265.2. Classification (NCBI taxonomy): domain Eukaryota; kingdom Metazoa; phylum Arthropoda; class Insecta; order Hemiptera; family Aphididae; genus Melanaphis; species Melanaphis sacchari. The sequence continues at coordinate 298,245 of NW_020271193.1, forward strand.
TTTTGCTTTTTTTATTTGTTGGTATAATATTAATAAAATAATTAAACTATAATTTAAGCTCTATTATTAGGTGCTTTAAATAAAAAACAAGTTTTTATTATTTTATTTGATAATCATTATTTAAATTTTAAATTAATCTGTTGGTCTACGTTCCTAAAATACTATAAGTTCTTAGTTATGAAAAAACTATTATACTTTTTCATATATTTAAAATAAAACGTTATAAATATATTAAAAATGTGTATAGCTACCAAATCCAACAAATGTTGACAATACATTTTAAGTTTCAAATAAGATGTATTAAATATCCTCCAAATTAAAAATATAAAATAATAGTAAACTAATAAAATAACCTTATAACAGTTTATGATAGTAATGTATAAGTAATTAATATTTAATGAACAAAACTAGAAAAAATGTAAAAATAAACAAAAAATTTTAAAACAATTTCAAATAACTATTTAAAAATATAATAAAATCAAAACTTTTTGGGGATAATCAATATATTTATGTATAAACCATTTTTTAAATTTAAAATATACTAAATCAATTAGGTACCAGATAATAATTCAAAACATTTTAAAATTCGATTACTTTATTCATAATAGAACTTAATCGATTACTCGATTATTTTACTCTTCATTGAAATTATTTGATTATGCTCATCACTAGTTCAAGTGAAATCGACAACCTCATTCGAAATACCCGGTATACTTGTACATATTTTTAGTCATATATATAATTGTAAAACATATTACTGAATTATATGAAATGGCATCGGTGATCGGAAAGGCCATCGGTCCCTTATCTCATCCTTGTACAGATTTTTAATATATACGTAAATAAAAAACAATAATAATTAGATACGACTTAGAGTTAAATCTTAAACGAAGCAGTATTTCACCTCATGTGAATACCTTCTCAATGTATAAGTTGTACATTTTCAAACCAAGAAGCATGGAAGCAAATTGTACTATACTTACGAGCAGTAGTAGTCTATATTGTCTAGATGCAGTACTATCAACTGCAGGGGGGAGGAAGTCAAGTCATGTGTGGATATCAAAACTGATTAAATATGTTTATGATTTGTGAACAATCGGCAGATGTCCATAAAGGAGAGAGTGCCACCATGGTTTCGTATTTATGTATGCAACATTTTATATCATCATAATCCGCAGTGTGTATATAAAAATAATAATATATTATTATATACAGTCAATCATGTTCTAGCACTTTCCAAGTTAAACTGATGACTGCGGAGAAATATACTATTATATATATATAGGTAGTGCTATAATATAATATATACAATGGAGAGTTTTTCTGCATCTCCGGAAGTTCGGGAAAACTCCTGCGGCGTTGGACTTCGGCAACTTTGAAGTGGAACCATTGTACACTGGAGACGGGTATTGGCCTTGAGGTGCAGACTAACAATGGTCAAAAAAATAATAATAATAATAATAATACGCGCTTTGCACACACACACACACACACACACATCGCTATCGAGGGAAGTACTGCAACATGAAGTGGAAACTCATTCGGCGTGCAATGACAATATGACCATTTTTCGAGAGGAATATAATACTGGCGGATACGTTTTTTTCCTTGAGTACGTAAATATATATTCATATACGTAGGTATATATGTATATACTTAGTGTATACACGTATCGGATAAGAGTCCCATTATAGACGCTAATGCGTTATGATATTATACGCTGCGCGACTAGAACGAGGGTGCAGGAAAAAAAGAGTTCTTGAGAGTATATTTTCTACAAGTTTACTGACTGTACGTGTATATAACGAAAAATAGCTGAGTTTATTCAAATTTGTGAAACAAAAATGGTAATACGGTTATGAGTTTTGCGTCAAGGAAAGGTATAAAAAATATATTATATACTCGGTTGAGGTAATGTATACAACACTATACTGAACTGAACGCGTGGGGCGAAAAAAAAATAAACAAACGGAATGTAAAAAAATAAAACGATGGAAAATAAAGTTTTTAAATTTAAAAACGACACGTGCAGGGCAGTGCGTGTGTACGAGTATACAGCATCTATAGTACTTAGTGCGTTGGTGGTAGTTGTAGGGGTATGTGTGCACGCTGGCTAAGGAACTCGTGAAGATCCTCCCTCACTCTCATACACATACTATATACAACTTTCGCTCGCGCAAGGGCAGGTTCGAACAACTTGTCTGAATAATTCAATAATCCGTTTAAGAGGTCTCGGTGGGTGGTGAAGTCGCGGCGCGCACTAACCTCATACTTTTTATTATATATATATATATACGTGTTCCCCGGCGGGGATGAGCTGTATACGAGGAAGCGTGTTGTGTGTGTGCACTGCGGGTTAGTACTAGTGTGCATGGTGGGTGGGGAGGGAGTGAGTCAAAAAGAAAATTGAATTTTGTGGAAATAATAAGAATATTTCTCTCCACCAAGAACATCTTATATACATATAGTGCTATAGCAGGTCGCATGACGTCACTAAGGCGGGTTTTACACACATAAAATAAGTATATATAAAAGTACTAAGATGAGGCGACAAGAAGAATGCAATTATATTCTTCTTCTAAATCCCTGTATCTACCTGTGTGGGTATGAGTATGCTAGATGAACAACTTTAAATACTTACTATATTATATATATATATACTGTACTATACATTTTTGTATATATAAGATGTTGGTTAAGGTATAAATAACCCTCCTCCCGAACCTATCGCATTTATATCGCATATCTATAATACCCAATATTTTGCATCTCTGTTTTTTTTTTTACTCAATGGCGTATATACTTATAGGTATGTTTTTTTCCCGTTATTGTATTTTAATCATACTCCTTTTCAGATTCTAGCTCTTTCTAACCTTTGTGCCCTAATAAATTATAGTGTGGATATAATGGGTTGGATTAACTATAATATTGCTCTATAGTACACAGTTAAAGTGTATAATACACCCATAAAAATATAGCTTGAACACGTAGCCGCAATGCCACAAGAAGTATCTTATATTCTATGTGTATGATATGATTCAGAATAGCATTAGTAGTAAAGCGATCCCAAAAAGCTTTTATAGTTATAATAACCTGATGTAATAATGCGTATATTAATTGTTCATCATTGTTTTTATATACTACACGCATATTATAATTTTTGTGCGAAGTGATGAATGTGTTTTTTTCTGGGGGGGGGGGGGGCGAAGGAGGAGTTTTCATTATCTTTTGGAACAATAAAAATAACTCGATTTTCAATTTGGGGTTTCTGGTATAAATTGGATCTAATTGATATTTTTAGGAAATTCTCAGCATTTTTCTTAGTGATCAGAAAAACAAAAACAAAATTAATGGAATACGGAAATTTTTACAATAAACCAGATTTAACAAATTGTATTTTTTTATATTGTTATAATTTAAAAATATAACTTGTGGGAGGACTTAAAACTTTTACGTTTATTATGAATTTTTCTGTAAGTAATAACATTTTTAAAATATGTAAATTAATATTTAAATATTACTTATTTATAACATAAACATATTCACATTGTATTATATGCTATAAATATATATATTATTATTATAACTAAATATTAATACTACAATAAATGCAGTGATTTTGGAAAAAATTATTTTAACCTATTGTATCATTATTGTTACAAATAGTAAAATAATAATTACTCTATCTAATAACAATATAAAAAGTTGAATCGCTTAAAATCGTTTTTCGTATACAATGATACGAGTATATCGTTGTTTATTCATTTTACATATCCATTACAGTGACGAATTTGATATCTACGACCTAATATATAGCACATCGGTACTCATTTACCCACTTTTTTAATATTATCATGTTCAATTAACTATGGGTACTCTTTAAGTACGAAAAAAGTATTTTTATAATTTTTTAAACGCCAATTAAAATATTCAAAATTATAGAACAATTTAATATTTGTCCTCATTAATATAAGTTTATTTAAAAAATAATCAATAATAAATTAGTGTTTGATATACCGATTATAACAATTATACATATAATTAGTTTGTAGGATGTACGTATAGTAATATAGTATTATTATAATACTATTAATTTATAATACTCAATGTAAAATATTATTTTGGATGTATCACAAAGATTTAATGTTATATATACATATATATGACACATATCTCCAATTTTTGTGAATAAATTAATCATTATTTCTATATTTACCACATATAATTTGATATCGTTTAGCAAAAAAATAAAAAATATGGAAAAGTTGGTTATACTTGCCCACAAAATAAATAAATTTGAATTTTATTAGTTACTAAAGTTGTGTATTTTTTAGTAATTTGATATTACTTTAACAACTTTAGTTGTAAAATGTGTATCCAAACGTTTAAAGCTGTATGAATAACTTTGTGTTATTATTTTAATAATGCAGTTTCCAGTCTTGTAGCTTTATTATATCGGAATCATTATAAGATGTATTATATTTTAAAACAACTTTTAAATAAGACGAAATTAGTAGATTTAAAGTTTTAACAACATCAATTGAATGCTCAGAAAAAATGTATTTTAATACATTTCACTTATACCTTGATAACAATATTAACAATTGTTTTTTTTTTTTTTTTTTACTAATTTTTTTATAGAAACAATGAAACGTTGTTAAACGGTGGTTTTATGGTAAATCTAATCATGAAACAAATATTTATTTTGCTGTTATATGGGACAAAAATAATAATAATAACAGGTTGTCCCAAATTTCTGATGCAGTAAACATTTAATAGTAATTTATATGCTATTATAATTTATTGTTGAAACTTCGTTATGTTATGTAGACAAATCATCGTATAACTGGATCACAATATTTCGTGGTTACTTATGGAGCATTATTGAATAACTACTCTACTGCAGTGGTGTCTTACAGTTGTAGATGCACTTGCCACTTACTACCTTTACCAATTCCAATAAACAAACAAGAATTCGATGACGGATCTTTAATTGCTGACCATATCAGAGATTATTACATTTTGTTCCTATAGGTTGCAATTTATACATGTCATCTAAAGCCGTATAAGTATTTGAATTGGATATGTAACATATCCACATAAAATCTCGCTACTTCTCTTTATTATACAGAACGACATGAGTGTATATTTATGTTTGGGGGTGCCATTTCGTACATTCAGGGATGCTTTTTTTTTAAATTGAGGTCCTGCTGTAGCATCGTTATTGCAACAAGGTACGTTACAAAGCATGAATACCTATATATAATAATACGCATTGTATGTAATGATATGAATCAATCGAAAGAGATGTACACTACACAGTTTTGAGTGTTAAGCACAAATTATAATTGTATATTATGTGGGATTCGAGAAAAGTTTAAAAATGTTTGCACAGTTGACAATATAATAAACGTATTAAGTATATTTTCCGTGTTTCTTTCAGAAATCGTTAAATTTTATAATATTTCACCCCCCTCTTTCTGTATTCTTAGTATATAAGTAGGAATTATCTTATTTATTTATATATGTATAATGTATATATTTAGTGGAAAGTTGGTCTAATATATATTATGTAGATAACAACATATATAATAGAGATAATAACGAAATAACTAACATATTTTTCTTTATTCAATTAAGATAAGAGAAATAGTAAAAATTAAAAATTAATATAATATTAAAGGAATAAATGTATCAATTATAAAAAGTCTATATAATTCATATTATTTCTGACACATATGTGAATATGCCGTAAGTTTTTTTTGAATATTGTTTAAGTACAAAACAGTCCTTATTTCAGAATTTGAATATTATGATTATTTATTTTAAAGTAATATTTTTTAGTATAGGAAGAAGTCATTAATATTATTAATAAGTAGTTTTATTAGAAATATCAAACATTAATTGTTTCTTCTATCTTTTAAATGTGTTACATTTAAATTGTTTAAAATATCTTCATAGCTAGAAGTTTTGGGACAAATAAAATGAAGAATATTATTTTTAATTTCGTGAATTTTATTGTAAAATAAAACATATTCCAATTGGGAAATTTTGCTCAATCAGGCCTTTTAAGTCTATTAAAGAAACTGCTTTTTTTATTGTGAATACACATAATTTTTAATACATTAAATAAAATGTGAAATCAAAAATGTCTTTAAGATTTTAGGCTTGAATGAATCGAAACAAATTTTGACCAAATAAAATGTAGTTAAAAAAAAAGTATATAAGTAGCCTAGATAAGTATCTACACGTAACGTTCAACTCTAATTAATTATTCAATAATTACAGAAATATCATCATGATATGGTTTGGACTGTAGGTCGTGTTCGAATTAAAAAATAATTTTTTAATTTGTTAACGATTCACTAAACGTTTGAGCGTTTGCAACTTTTTTTTAAATTAGTTTCTATCGTTTCTGACAATTAAATTATTTATACTACACTAATTATAAATAGTTCGTAGGTATTATTATTAATTAGTAATATAATTATTATGTATTAAAGTGTCTGTTGTAAAATAAAAATCACTTAATAGGGTACTATTGCTTACCGTAGTAGTCTTATATAGTAGAGGTAAATACTTGTTCGCTTTAGTTAAAACAATAATATTTTAATATATATATCTATGAAAAATCGATGGTTTTATAATGAAACGCTGTTTAACATATTTTAAAATTAAAATCGCTCGTTGTTCCGCCATAGGTTGGTTTTTTTGTTCATCATATTTTTTAATCGTTTAGTGTGTATAATATTTAAATACCTTCACGGTTTCGGAATACAATAATTATTATAATGCGCCATGGTGAATTGGAATAATTGGAATAATGATAAATTCATTTGGATGTAGACTCTGACGTCCTGTTTGGATATGTACCTAACCTATTTTATTTGTTAAAAACAAAGGTAAATTGTGCGGTCATTTGTGTCCGTGCTGCGGGAATTCGTTATGATAATATAAATCGCATTTACATACATGGGCGGTATATTAACAACAATAACGAACCAGAGTAATGCGATACGCGAGGTGATTATTTTTTTCCTTTCTATACAATTTTATATTATCTCAAGTTATATACAAATTGTGATATTTTTTTCGTGATTTTTGAACTCACGATAACGGATCGCTAAAATATACACAGTGATTTCGAGAATAATGTCATTAAAAATTACCATTTACGTGCTCTCGTCTGGATCATATTATTATTGTATAAAAATAATAAATACGCACGCAAAGCATTTTATGATATAGTGAACGCAGTTTTGAATCGCAAAAAAAAAAAATAAAATAAAAACAATAAATCGTGTGCGAAGTGTGTTCTATACAAAATGTTTTTCGTTTAGCGAATTAATAATTCGATATAAAAGGACAAGTAGAAAAGTACTGAGCTAGAAAAACAATAAGTCTCAGCCACTAAAATATGTCAGTTGTATGTAGCTGCAGCAGAAGTGTATGTCAAGGTTCGAGAAACGGTATTCTCGCGATTTTATGCTCATCCTCTGTAGTCGGGATCATTATACGCGTTTTACTCTCCCTCATCATCATTATTGTTTACCACCCCAATTTGCTTTGTATTAAAGACAATCCTTAAGTATCCGAAATAATATACGCGCGCGTTCGGTTTAGCGTTTGATCCCGATTTTATTATTATTGTTATTGTCGTAGTGTCGTACCGTGGTAATAATAATGATGACAATTAAAGTACGCTTTAGTATGAGCAGATCTGGAAAATCCGTGTATAGTATTTTAGAGTTGGTCTTCGATGAAAAACATTAATTAGATCATCTTATAATTTTTTCGTGCACGAATTACCGACGACTTGCTCTCACACATTTATACGTCATACACGCGCGCTAGAAGACGGCATCATCCATAACGTATATTATACTTATTATTATACATAGTGTAAGGAGATCCGTTCGGTGTGAAAAAATATAAAACTCCAGAGAGATTGGGTGGGGGTCTCAAGGAGATGGAGGAAGAGGAGGAGAAAAACCCTGGGAAATATTGAACAATCAATTTCACGGAAGGGTGCATCGAGCGGCAAACGGGTCGCGCGTGGTGGTGGGTTACCGGCAGGAGTTCAGCTGAGAGGGAGGGTATAGGACAAAACGGAAAAAGGAATTTTTGTGTGTGTGCGCGCGCGCTCGCGCTTAGGTCGAACGTGGTGTATATATTATACATATAGTTTGTAGCGGGGGTGATGGCCTGGGTGAATGCGCGTGCGATTTCTTATTATCACACTCACATACACACACACACACACACACATATATATGTATATATATAAGCACTCTCTCTCATACTCGTCGTTTTCTCTTTCTCTCTGTCGCTCTCTAAAGAACTCGTCCGCCGCTGCTACCGCTAGAGGGGTTGTCAAAGTCTACTTGCAACGGAGCGCGCACGCGTGAGTGTGTGTGGGCGCGCGCGCGAGTGCGTATATATATTTGCGTATACCCATATATACATGCGCGAATGTGTGTGTGTGTGTATCATCGGGCGGGGGGGCGAGCGGCGCCATCTTTGTGTCTTTTTATCGATTTACGCGCGCGGGAGACGACGGGTCGCCGCCGGAGCGCGTGGGCGTGGTGCCCGGGCGGCAGCGAAAGTGTGCTCACTCGCGCAGAACTCGTGTGTGTCTGAAGCGGGGGATGAAAACTCGTGTGAAGGGTGTATGCGAATAATGCTTGTATATATATGCTTACTCTGTGTATACGAGTTTGGATTATATCATATATTTTCTCATGATTACCTATACGAGGAGACATGTACACAGTATTATTGTGTACGTGAAGACTTGCAGCGTCGGATGGTTGAAAATCCAATTCTACTTATGAAATCATATTATCGATCGTTCGACTGAGTATAAAATACTCTGTTGGTCGCAGTGAATTATCTCCGAATCACGACACTGCAGAACAGTTTGAAAGAATACGCGGCTGATACAAAATATTTAGTTATATTATTTAATATAAGCACGAAAAATGTTTGTGTTAATCGATAACTCAGCATCCTTTTGTACTTGTTCTTTTTATGCGCATGGAATGGAGAAACGAAAATATAGTAACAGACTTTAAATTGGTCATGCGACTGCTTGAATACGTTTATCGCGCTTTGCATTATTTAAATATTAATTGGTGATCGTTGTCACAGGGTGGTTGTATCGGTATCTATATTTGTCTTTAGATAATTAGATTGTTTTCGTTTTTCTATAGAATAATCCACATTATGTCGTCTAAATTTATCTGACGTAGCAAATGTAATAATACGTCATCACCGCGACGATGCAGCTGTTGCGCTCCGAAAGAGACGAAATCGGAATATAGGTCTTCTGACAATTATAATGTAAACGTCCGAGTTCGTAGTGGCGTGAGTGTGCGGAGCGGTTAGGATACCTGTTGCGATTTGAGTTTTCTCGGGCGCGCGCGCTATTCGTTTTAATTTACTCTGACCCGCCGCACAACCATCGAATCCTCCCCCCACCCGCGACTCATAGGATTGAGGGTCGATTTTCTCCCTTAATTATTCCTCTTCTCCATGGTCGTTATCGTTGTCATCTTCGTTTTTGTCGTCGTCTGTGTTATTAAAACGCACGTTCTACCGTTCGCTGGTAGGCGAGGATTGAGGGGCGAGAGAAAGAGAGAGAGTGAGAAAAAGGGAGAGAATCAATTAGAGAGACTACGTTTATATATATTATAAACACACTGGCCTACCCCACTGAAACGACAACGACCGTTTCTCACCCCCTTCGCCACTGCAATGAGTAGATGCAGCGGCGGTGGTGGCCAAGACGCATTTAATTATCTCGGGGTGGAAAATGTTGGCCAAGGTCATGATCGTCGCCACCACGCCGCGGGTTAACGAACTTGCAGTCACCCGTCCCTTTCTGTTCTTAATAACCGTGTCAGCCGACCGTCCTTGTATCCTTGTATATATAATATATAGGTCGCTAGAATGCTGCTAATTCATGCACACCACTGAAGCCACCGCTTTTAATTCCACTATTGTCTTTGAGTCGTCAATACTCGATCAAACTTGAGTATATAAGATTTTGAATAGTTAATCGTCCCATCTACTCTGTACGTGTGGCAGTATGAGAGAAAAGTAAAACCGACCTAATAGATTATTTCACAGACTTTACTAAAAATTGGTATACTGGCATGTAATTTTATTTTTATATACGGAAGACGCATACATTTAAAATATAGTAATGTGTATGTTCGTTGCGGAGGGCGTGTCGTGTCGCGCATCTTCCTCGTCGTTATAGGTGGTATAAGTCGCATATATGCTGTATTCGTGGAATAATAAAATACTTGTACTAAATATATACATGTATAATGCTTGCATAATGTATGTATATGTATATAGTTTTTTAAAGGGGTGTCGATGTAGACTACAGTTACGTAGGCGGAGACTGCTATACAAACGTATTTATATATGTAGACAGTCACGATGAGTACGGTTCATGTATATATATATATATATGCAAGCAGTCAGGCACCTGTGGTTGGCAAAAAAAGGAAAGAAAAATGGATTTCTACACACACACATATAATACATATATAGTTTTCTTGGAGTCTTCCCATCCCCAGTCAACCTCGTTATCCATGTATCTTTTGCGGAACACATTACATTCCCTATTCCCCACGTATAAAACGTGAACGTCGTGTATTTATTTTCTATTCATATAAATAAATGTGTGAGTACATATATTTCGCCATCATCGTCGTCGTGTATACAACAATAAACTCACTTACAGAGCCCACCACTCTAGAAGCTCGCGAGTAGGCCACAGCGCTTGCGTTTTGCCATTTATAATTATGGTACAAAAATATAATATAATATAATATAGGTATAATGAGGCGACAACTGTTAAGGTTATCACTTTTTTCCGGTTCACTAATCAAATTTACAGTGTTTATAATACATATTATATTAACATAATATAATAAATAGTAATTAAAGTATAATTTAATTTTTTAGATTTGATTTTACGAGAATAAAAATAGTTTTCAATATTTATGTAGGTGAATTCGTTTTTGATTTTATGTGAAAACTTTTTAAAAAATTATGATTATTTTTTTTTTTTTACTCGTATATTTATAATATAATGTATAATTAATAATATATAATATACTGTTGTAACAAATCGCATAAAAATATTTATAACATATTTTAAACAAAAGTAAACTATCGATACTTTTGGTAAATTTAGTTTATCATATTTGATAATTATAATATTACATTATAATTCAAAAAGTATAGATTTTTTAAATATTGACTATTTTTAAATTATAAATATTCTATGAATAAAAAATATGCATAACTAAAAGATATTTGATTTTATGTTTTGATATGAAAAAACGTGTGTCTTATAGTCTATACAATTAGAGCCATATAGAAAAATATTATTTATTAATATTAATTAATGTTTAATACCTTTTGAAGTACATTATAAAATCGCTAACATTCTCAATTTTTTCGTTAACATTTGGAACTGTTTGTATTTTTATAAAATGCATACTTAAGACTTTGTATTAAACGCCAAATTTTATAAATAAAATATTTATTAAAATATTAATATATAACGTATAAAACAACAATAATGTTTGATTGATAATATAAATTAAAATTATAAGTAAAAACTATCTCCTTCATTTTTCTGATTAATTATTGAGTTGTTAAAAATAAAACTTTTTAAATTGTTTTATTTTTGTTTTTTTATTATATTAGCAGGTGTTATTTGTTTGCACATAAATTGAATCTTAATTCACATCGTACACAATTTATTATAGTGAATATTTCCAACATATAACATAATATAAGTATTTTACTGAAATAAACAACAGAAGATAATCTTACGTGGCCTTTTTATTGGCATATTCATTTAAGTAATTCCTAATTTGATTTCTGAAATACAACTTAATAAAACCATAATAAGTATATAAAAATATACGTTTTTTACTTATATCGATTTATCACTTATTATTTATATTTGCTATACTATAGATTGTAACTAAATTAATCAATTAATTACGTACTTCGATATTTAAGTGTGATTACTAAATTGATAATATTAATAGTTAATTTAATATTATAATTATAATAATTAAACTATTACAAAATTTAATTTAAAAATCAAAAAATAATTGGTTATACATTTTTGTTGTTTTCAACTACGGTTTGAGATTTACGATACATTTTTAAAGTATATTTATGTGAGATAGATTGTATTCATTTAAAAATCAACAAAATATGAAACATAAAAGTTTATTGACATATGCAATAACCGTAGCTCACGGTTATTCACACAATTTGAATAAAATATATTTTAGAAAAAATACTTTTCCTTTCTTGTTTCCCAATAACAAAAGAAAGAAAAGGTAAATAAAATACACGTACGAACTACGAATAATCTAATTTATATTCATAGAAGTGCGGACTAAGGTAGAATTTCGCATTGAACTCCTTTCGGCGTGTAACGGGGCACGTTTAAAGAATGGACCCTAAATGGTAATTTCGATTGTATAACACAATTTTAGTTTGCTAATAAAAAAATAGGGATACATAAATTTGAAACCCTAAATAGCCTTTTTGCATGCACATTAAACTGTTCGTATATTCCTGCATATATACCTATACATTAAGTTATTTATATGTTAATTTAAAAGACTATATCTTTCTCGGAGCTGCACAGCGAGGAAAATATTAGTATAATAAAAATACATAAGTATAATTTCTCACGATCGGTCTTAGAACGAGGAAACTACAGCTATACCTATATATTATAATAGAAATATTTTATTAAAACGATAGCAAATAATAGTAAATGAGCACGTTTTGTTTGCACCAACACTATTATTAGTATTATTATTATACACTATTATTGGTATTATGAGTGGATGCGTAATGACGTTCACACTTGTAACCGGTGGTGAAAACGTTTTTGTATATATTATGATTTGTCGCTAATCTTAGACATACAATTACAACTTAACAGTTTACAGTGATCCGATTAGTATTAAGAATTAGTGGCATCGGATCAAATAAAGGTAGTGCACTGCAAAAATTCTATCGAATAGTTCGCATGCTCAAATACTTTAAATCTTCGTTAGTAATATTAATATCACATCAAAATTTTACCGCATAATTTATTTATTGGTTAACTTGGTACCCGATGGTTCGTAAATATTTTTTGTAAACATAATCGGTCGTATGAAAGTATGTTTATATATTATATACATATACGTACGTTTATATTGCGCTAATATTGATTTGCCACACAGCTCAAGTGTAGCTGACATAGGAAGAGGGTCGGGGATGGAGAGAGAAAACCGAAATGATAATAAAAAATTTACGCGTAATATTTACTTGAAGTAATTTTTTTTATAAGCTACGTCCGACCATCAGAACTGTGATAAAGGAAACGGTATAGTGTAGCTATTACGAAGCCAAAGAGTAGTGCGTGTGCGTAGACGTTGAATAAAATTCGATTATCGACTGTTTTTTATTACCTATCTTATATATATATATATATATTTACCGTTTGCCATTACCGTCCGCGCCATATTGTACCTCCTGTTAGAGGAAGTGTAAAAAAATTGAAAACTCGTGGTGAATTTCATTTTTACACTCGTTATTATGATACATATTAGGTAAATTATTTTACTCTTGAAAAATGTATAGGTAACAGTCAAATTCTGATAAATATTCCAATTTTTTGAATTACAAATCGTTATTACTAATAAATTTGTTTGCCAATTGACGAATTGATTAAATTTGATTGAAAATTTAAGGTCAAATCATAAAAAACGCAAACATATTTATTTTAACTGTTAGTTTTATGCGTTCACTTAAAATATTTTGGTTATGGCTCACATATATTACAAGGAATACGAGATAGTAATATAAATATAAAAACTTTCATTAGTAATGGTCAAGTAAGTACATAATTTAATGAACAAATTACATATTTATCTAAAATAAAATCACTTAAATTAAAACGATAATATAATATTTTTATTTTAGTTTTTAAAAATATAATACATTTTAAGTTACTTTAAAGGTATAATAAAATGTATATTATATTTTGTGCTTCAATTAACATTTTTCATTTTTTTAATTAATTTAATCAGTACTGTTTATACTAAAATAAACTTTTTAAGTAGTTTTTTTATATATCATATAGGTACTACTAACTTATTCCTTGTTACATGTGAACGTCATTAACTAATTAATTATTGATTTTTAACACTCATGATTTCAGTTGAATAAACGTTAGAAATTAAGAATTAAATATTGATTTCAAAACAGTTAGTTTTTAAAATAGGTATTAAATGATATTTTTATATTCCATTGCACTATCATTCACTGTCCGAAGTCATTGTAATGACGGATTATACTATAAATGGAAGTAGCATAGTCATTGTTTATAATTTTATTGTCTATAATGTGTATCTTTACTTGTATGTAATAAAATCAGAAAAAATTTATTGAAAAATTGTCTTATTGAAATGGACTGTGTTAAACCTCAATAGTTGATAACAACGACCATCGTGTAATTATATGAGTACATTTAGGTAAAATATAAATACGATCGATAGACATCTAATGTTGTCTATTTTAAGTATTATATAAGTATTTGTGATATATTTTTTTTGTTAAAATATTGTAAATAATTACATCATCTACGTATAAGTAAATCGTAGATTTTATAAGTAAAACAAAAGTATCAAGTATTAAAAATCCACGGTATAATTATAACGGAGTATTATACAGTAGCATTTTAGTGATATTAATAAGTTAAAGATAAACGAATTTGACTTAATTCGAATATTCATTGCGTTAAATATGTTTGACATTTTGCTTAAATATTTTCTAGGATTTAGCAAGTTTTATAAATGCATATATTAGTGAAATTTTGTGATAATAAATATTACGAATAGACATTTTTCAATAACGATCTATTTATGAAACACGGATGATAATATTTACAAACGAATAACGACTTACCATAATATAATCTTGTTGCGACTGTCTCAATATACTAATTGATTGGAACCATGATATCGATTGTTTACGTAAAACTTTACTCCCCTCTTGCTGTAGCTTCAGTCAAGAAGAATTCTAAGTGCTGCAAGTTACGACTTACGATGTTATTATGTATTGTTATTTGCTTATTCCCGTTGGTTTTTAAAATATTTTTTTTATTTTCGTTTTTTCTCAACGTGTAAATACATTTTTTATTTTTATCTCTCGTGTGCATATACACACGCCACCAGTGTGCGCTGAATAAATTTCCTAGTCATGCGGGTAGAGAAAGAGAGTTAGCAGGGATATAACACACACACACACACACACACACACATATATATATAGAGAGAAAGAAAGAGAGAGAGAGTGAGGAGAATGAGAAGATAAAGACGAAGACGATGGAAATACAGTTTTCTCTTAAATTGGATTTTTTCTTCATTCTTTTCGCGCTCTGCCACTACTATACCACCACCACTGCAACCGATGTGCGCTCGTCCCGACCATTAATTCCGGGACGTTCCCGAATTTCACTGTCTTTCCGCTCGCCTCATCGCATCACCACGCTATATACGTGCATTATATTAAAACGACTTCATTTTTTTTATGGTAAAAATATTTCTGAAGGAAAACGAGGGAAAAAGAAGTTGAGAAAAGTGAGCGTTGGATGTAGAGCTATGGTGAAGGGTGAGGGACGGAAAAACGTCATATACGAGAAACAAACCATATTTTCAGAAATATTTATAATACACACGCGACTGAATTTATTAAAACGACATTCTCTCTCCATGACTTTTATGTATATATATATATATATATATATATATATATGTTTATATTTTTATTATTAGTAGTAGTAGCAGAATTCGTATTTCAACGAAACTTCTTCGGGTTAAACGTTATATTTTTCGGTGTATGCATATTTTTACAAAGCAAAAAATAAATTTCGTCTTTATTAAACTAAATATTTATAGTATACAGAGTGCCAATGTTACACGTTTGCAAACTTTTTATACATGATTATAATTATCACACGCACTTGAAAGACAGTTTTAAAACTGTATATTATATAATAATAAATACGTGTACACTGTGCAGGCTGGGCTGTTTTTAGGGAAGTAGGAGAATAACAAAGAATAGTAAAGTCACTAATGCTTTACTCTCAGAGGTCATGCTACAATCAATATTATATTTTATATTCTGGAATTATTTGTCATTATAATTTATAATATTATCATATTAGAATAAATACCATAGTTAATATTAGATATCGAAAATAATTTACCTTAAACTAAAAATTATAATAATATAGGTAATTAAAAATTGTTCTAAATCACAATAATCTAAGAAAAAAATTTAATTTTTTCACATATACCTAAGTTATTTTATGATAAAAATAGATTTTTAAAACTATCAAATTTTTTTTTAATTTGGATGGGTTTTTTTTTTTGTTGCTTCCAGACAGAAAATGTTTAAATACGCTTCTATGTACATGTACCTACATTGCACTACACATCATTGTTGTTTTATATTTATTAGATGTTTTTTCCAAGTCGAAACTATACTTGTGTATTATAATTATTTTATATGCGTAAAAGAATAAATTAAAAAAACTAAAACATCGTTTAATATTTTCTTGGGTTTACGGCTGTGAAATTAATAACAATTGAATCCCATAGAACGTACAGGATATTATGTACTACATATCCGTGCAATAAAGATATCTATAAATTGGGTTCTTGTAATTTTATCTAATTGATTAGAAAAATTTGCCAATATTTTTCAAATAAATTGCAATTTGACCGTTAAAATTTTCAAATAAATGATGATATTAAGTAATGTTAATAATATTATAGTATAAACTGTATTTATAGCGAAAAAAGATTTGTAAAATTGCAGAAAACATAATGACTTTTAAATTCTAAAATTATTTGCATATAATCTGGAAAATATTTTCACATTTTATGAATCGATAGGACAAATTCAGGGGCCAGGATTGGCCATAGAGTGGCAATAAATTTAACAATTTCATATTGGACGTGTAAGCTGTAAGCGTACGCGGTTCTTATTGTTTTTCGTTTCTGATTTAAACACAATATTCTATATAGCGTTATAAACCGTTGCACTAACATATTATGTACGATTTACATGCAATTTGAATGCGATAGATTAATAGTATGCATGCAAAAAAACAATAACTCACAATATTATTTCGAATTTAAATACAAATATTATGTAATGTCAAAAATTCAAGTAAGTGTACACGATACACAGCTTGACGAGTCAGTAAAACAGAATTTCAAATTATTAAATAAAAGTAAACGTAATAATTTTTTTTAAATCTTTTTTAAACTACAAGAAACGAGAAGTATTTGGCAGTATCCATCGTATTAAATTAAATATACAAAATATATTATTATTATTATTAGGTAGATTCCTAAAAGTTAATTTTCTTGAGCTTGTGGGTAAAAACTGTTTATTATCATCGTCACGTTACCATTAAACTTACTCGGGGAAACTGTAATCATAGATTTTTGTCGAATCTACTCATATTATAAATATACTATTAAATTTTTACTTACTTAACGATCTTGTATTCACTTAACGTAATTTCATATATATTTTTTAAATTGTCCGTGTTTGCATGTTATGCATATAGATTTGTAATAATAGTTAAGTATAATACAATTTTCGGTGTTTAGGGTTTTTTCTTTTGTTTCAGGAAATTTTAAACTACATTATTGAGAAAGTTCGTAGTAAAAATTAGGATTCAAATTTTCTCCTCTTGTAATAGTCTTAAGTTTTAAAAATAATTTGTACTGCATAAATTTTTGTCATTTATTACAGTTACGGTGTTGGGTAAAATAAAGTTTTAAACATTTTTTTTTTTTGGGGAATTTGAATAGATTATAATTGATAGATAACACATAAACTAATAATTCGCACTAATTTTTTTTCATTTCTATACTGTATATAATCTATTATATGATACTGATACACCTAAATTAGCTATATTATAACGCAACGTAATTCATAATCAAAATCAAATATTGTTCTTCTATATTATATATATTATAGTCTGTACTCTTTAGGTACCTACGACTTACATACAATGTGTATAGTATATAAATAATATATAATTATTAATTACACGGTAGCAACCAGCCAGTAACTAGGGGGGGAGTTATCGCGTTTTTTTTTTTTAAACTAATTTTTCAGAAGGTATATACAACATACTTCGGTCTTGTTATCATTGTGTCGTATGTACATAACAAGAACGTCATTACTTCTTTTTTGTCACACGTGATGTGAATAGTATAAAGTGAGGTAGTACAGCTTTAGTGCAAAACAAACATAATTTATTTTACCCTTATAAATATATGTATAAATACACCGCCTTAAGTAAAGCAATATTTCGAGGCCCACGAAGAAAGTTTTTTAAAATGCACTTAATACTATACAGGCCTACCTACTCATATATCGGGTCATATATTATATACCATAGGATTTTTCACTGTTGATGATAATAACGGTGTGTCTATATCAAGTCCATCTTATCCGGTTCTATTCAAGTCTTTCCTTCATCACTTATCTTCAGTTAGAACTATAGAAAATAACCTGTCTTTTATACATATATAATTTACAAGTCGTCTCTATTCACAAAGTACATTTTAAGTATAGCAAAATACATAAGTGTATTCAGTACAATGATTTTGTGTATAGTGACCGTCATTATATATTTATGTAATACGAAAACGACACGAAATACACTCGCCATTTTTATCTAAGTGCATGACATTAATTTATATACATATAAACATATATATATTTATTATATAAACAGCACTTTTGTAGATAGTGTGACGTTATCGAGAAAAAAGACGACGGCGAACAAACAAACCCAAGTGGTTTTGTCATTTGTCGTGCGCGGTGGAACTCATTAGGCTGCTCATCATGTATAATATACTCTGTGAGTCTACAGCTTTTGATTGGTCGTGTACGACGTTATTATACTCATAACAGTATAGGCGGCTGAGCTCTTGTATTATAATATACATTTCCTCTTTTGTTTCTATTTTTTTTTATTATTTCTTTTTTGCTCACGGGCTCTTTGCGCTGTTGTCGTATGGTTATTACTTGTTATTATTATTACTATTATATACGTATCATCTCCACTAGATGTGCGTGTAGAAGTATAAGTGTCTCTCTCGAAATTTTTTCATGTATATACATTGCTGCGAGAGGCGACGACGACGTGCAACGATGAGGGGTGGTTGCGGAAATGACGAGATGCGAAAAAGATGGAATAAAAATAATAATTGCATATTTAACGTCAGCAGATCCGTGCACAAGATGAAAAGAGAAGGGGAATCTTGACGTGTCCTTTGCGCAAGAATATATTATTATTGCCATTATAACTGAGGTATATAATACATATTTTTATATACAAACATTACAAAAATATATATATGTGTATTATGATAAATTGTGTATATGGTTTTCTTTGCCCGCAGCGTACCAAATATGAATAATACTAACAATAACGACAAAAATAGAGTTCTCTCGGTATACAAAAATGCACTTAGAGTTCGGTGTATATCATATATTATTTTAATTATTAAAAAGCTTTCATTTAAATACATACATCACTTGTTCATGTATATAAAAAATAAATAACTTATATACTATTGAATGCATGGCAATATGACTATTACACACATACTTATATACTGAATATATTGTATACTTAGCCGGCGTAAATATACAATGTAAAATATAATATTATGTATAATAATATAGAACGATATCTGATGAATAAGTACTTAGGTTTTTTACTCTCTTTTGTGAGCCAAATTTATATGCTTTAATCAAACGTTAGTGAACTACAAAAAAAAAAAATTAACAATATTTACGTATATGTAAAGTCGTAAAGTAAGATTTTTTTTCTGGTTTCAGACTTTACGACGACAATATGATGATACTGATGGTAGCATCTAAATACTCATCATGGAATATTCTACTTTTTGACTCATATTTATAGACGAAATATCTCGTTGAGTAAACGACAAGTCAATGAAATTACGAAATTACAGCAAATACATATTTTAAATGCACATATTGTGTTTTTATTTCAACTCTAGTTAACGATGAGTTATTAATAACCCATTGCAGGCTTTAATTATAAAAGACTTCCCCACTGGTGATATTACCTCCCTCCTACCATAATCAGAAGCTACAGTTTCAATTACCATGAATGTATACTAATTTTTATTAAATGTATTCAAAACGCTTAACTACGAATAATTATTAAATATTATTAGTAATATCGTTTGGACCTATAGAGAGCCAAATTGTTGAACACATATTATACTGTATACATAAACGTCAGGTTATCATTCATATTATTAACTACCTATATAAAAATGTATTTTAAAATATTTTCTCATTTGCAATAAATACTAGAGTATTATGTTTTACATTTTCTAACGGGCACTAATAGATTGTTTTCAAAATCATTCCATTCACTTGTACTTTATAACTTACTACTTACCTGCTGCCTACTTATATTTACCCAAATCGTCATATATTAAAATACATACACTTATAACATAATATATTTAATCGTTTGGTCCATTTAATCATAGCCCCTGGATATTTATATTTATATTTGTATTGTTATGTACTATTTCTGATTTATCGTGTGTTAAAAATGTTGGTATTAACAATATATATAACACTATTCATAGAACCTATATATATATATAGTATGTCTTTATTGGTTGAAAGCTTTTAAAACCCATTTCAAAAAACCTGTGCCGACCAATTTATAGCTTTATATACACGACGCGTGTTTAAAAGCCGACCGATAAATGCTATATACTGGAGCAAAAAAAAAAAAATGCACTTTAAAATATATTTTTTCCATTCTCGCAGAGTTTTGTTTTGTATAGATATTTTTCTCTTATAATACTCTACGAATTTTTCAAGTATCTAATATACATTAAGCAAAACTCTCGTCGAGTATTCGTTGAATTTTTTTTTTCACGGCGTGTCTCTTTTATCCTTATTATATTTTCAAACCCAACACGACAAAAAGATTTTGATTACAATTTTCACATATAATAATATAATACAATATGTTTATATTGTATAATGACTGTACAGAAATAATTTATTTTCGAATAATTATGTTATTGCTCTCAAATTTTAAGCAATAAATCCTAGTTCTATCGCATTTATTAACATGCTATAATAACGCTCTTACGCTCGTTATTATATTATTATTATAGTTTATTTACTGCGCCCAATAAATTATGGTATATATATATATATATAATATGTTTCAGCTATCAGCTATATATTATATCGTTATTATATAGGTATAATTATTTATCGATCAAAAACATTTTTATTCTTTTTTGTATAAGTATATAACATTACCTATAAAACATAATATAGTTATAATATATATCATATACGATACGGACGAAGATAAATAATAATAATTTATAATGTATAATATATATACATAAGATAGCCTGACCATGGTAAACTTCAATGTGAAAGAACTTAAAACGAATTAAAAAGTCGCAGCAGTATTACACAGCAAGCGGAACTGTCGACGGAATTGTAAAAATTGTGCATACGCCTATACAAAAATACACGTCTTGTTTGCAATGTTTGATGTTTACATTCATACCTGTGAAAAAAGTGTCAAAAATTGCGTTTTTACCCGTAGAAAATTAAGAATGAAATTGTTCTTATTGAATCCTGTATAGCTGCAACTGTGGTTGTAATCTACAGTGCATACGTTTGTTTTATCTATAGTGTAGTAAACGACACACGATATATTAAAAAAGACATCTATAAATATCAGATATCTACAAGTGAATTAGTTTTTTTACAGCCACAAATAATATTGCTCAAAACAATTTGCTGATCGTCGGCGAAGAAATAATAAATATTTTTTGCGAATCTAATAGGTACATAGGGTTGTAATCTGTCCTGATCGAGTGCATTTATTATGGTCGTTTTACTGCAGGAGAACATATAATATAATATTATATTATACAACAAATAATACGAGCTTCTCCCAGGAAATACACTCATAGTAATCCCATAAGGTTTAATTTTTTTATATTTTTATAATATATACATTATTCACTATAGGAATTGAAGTTTTCGTGTTCATTTGTGAATTAAGCGTATAAGCAATAATGATGCTGAAGAATACAATAACTGCAATCGTTTTATTTACTTTTTATTGAATAATGAGAAAATATTTTTAAAATTTGAATTTCGTGTACGATTTATATGTACTGGCTAATATATGTTAATTAACTAACTGATAAACTTATTGTTATAAAAAAAGTCCTTAATCGCTAATTTATAAAAGATGATTTGTTGGAGTTCAATATTTATAAATGCGTTTAGGTTATGTAATGATTGTAATGAATATAAAAATAAATTTGTCCACAATACCTGTATAATATATATATATATATATATATATATATATATATATATATATATATA